>NW_019175495.1:1052-58552 GCF_002260705.1 Seriola dumerili
GTCTTTAATGGTTTTTTGTCTTATTATACTATGTCATTTTTTCAATTTTTTTGCCATACTATACTATGTCGTTTTTCACATTTTAAACCATACTATACTATGTCATTTATTTTCACTTTTAACGCCTTGTTATACTATTACATCTTTATAAATTACTATAAAATGACATCTTTAATGGTTCTTTGTCTTTTCCAACTATGTCATTTTTTTGAATTTTTTGCCATACTATACTATGTCGTTTTTTCACATTTTATGCCATACTATACTATGTCATTTATTTTCACTTTTAACGCCTTATTATACTATTTTTGAATTTTTTGCCATACTATACTATGTCGTTTTTTCACATTTTAAGCCATACTATATTATGTCATTTATTTTCACTTTTAACGCCTTATTATACTATTCCATCTTTATAACTGACTATAAAATGACGTCTTTAATGGTTTTTTGTCTTTTCCAACTATGTCATTTTTTCGAATTTTATGCCATACTATACTATGTCATTTATTTTGACTTTTAACGCCTTACTATACGATTACATCTTTGTAACTTACTATATTATGACGTATCTTGAAGTTTTTATGCCTTATTATATTGTCATTTTTTCGAATTTTTTGCCATACTATACTATGTCGTTTTTTCACATTTTAGGCAATACTATCCTATGTCATTTATTTTGACTTTTAACGCCTCACTTATACTGAATCCTATATACCTTGCTATATCATGATGTTTTTTTTAAGTTTTTATGCCTTATTATACCATGTTGATTTTTGACTTTTTTGCCATACTATACTATGTCGTTTTTTCACATTTTATGCAAAACTATAATATGTCATTTATTTTGACTTTTAGCGCCTTACTATACTATTACATCTTTATAACTTAATATAAAATGATGTCTTTAATGGTTTTTTGTCTTATTATACTATGTCATTTTTTCAAATTTTTTGTCATACTATACTATGTCAATTATTTTCACTTTTAACGCCTTATTATACTATTACATCTTTATAACTTACTATAAAATGACGTCTTTAATGGTTTTTTGTCTTATTATACTATGTCATTTTTTCAAATTTTTTGTCATACTATACTATGTCAATTATTTTCACTTTTAACGCCTTATTATACTATTACATCTTTATAACTTAGTATAAAATGACGTCTTTAATTGTTTTCTGTCTTATCATACTATGTCATTTTTTCGAATTTTTTGCCATACTATACTATGTCGTTTTTTCACATTTTATGCCATACTACACTATGTCATTTATTTTGACTTTTAACGCCTTACTATACTATTACATCTTTATAACTTAGTATAAAATGACGTCTTTAATTGTTTTCTGTCTTATCATACTATGTCATTTTTTCGAATTTTTTGCCATACTATACTATGTCGTTTTTTCACATTTTATGCCATACTACACTATGTCATTTATTTTGACTTTTAACGCCTTACTATACTATTACATCTTTATAACTTAGTATAAAATGACGTCTTTAATTGTTTTCTGTCTTATCATACTATGTCATTTTTTCGAATTTTTTGCCATACTATACTATGTCGTTTTTTCACATTTTATGCCATACTACACTATGTCATTTATTTTGACTTTTAACGCCTTACTATACTATTACATCTTTATAACTTAGTATAAAATGACGTCTTTAATTGTTTTCTGTCTTATCATACTATGTCATTTTTTCGAATTTTTTGCCATACTATACTATGTCGTTTTTTCACATTTTATGCCATACTACACTATGTCATTTATTTTGACTTTTAACGCCTTACTATACTATTACATCTTTATAACTTAGTATAAAATGACGTCTTTAATTGTTTTCTGTCTTATCATACTATGTCATTTTTTCGAATTTTTTGCCATACTATACTATGTCGTTTTTTCACATTTTATGCCATACTACACTATGTCATTTATTTTGACTTTTAACGCCTTACTATACTATTACATCTTTATAACTTAGTATAAAATGACGTCTTTAATTGTTTTCTGTCTTATCATACTATGTCATTTTTTCGAATTTTTTGCCATACTATACTATGTCGTTTTTTCACATTTTATGCCATACTACACTATGTCATTTATTTTGACTTTTAACGCCTTACTATACTATTACATCTTTATAACTTAGTATAAAATGACGTCTTTAATTGTTTTCTGTCTTATCATACTATGTCATTTTTTCGAATTTTTTGCCATACTATACTATGTCGTTTTTTCACATTTTATGCCATACTACACTATGTCATTTATTTTGACTTTTAACGCCTTACTATACTATTACATCTTTATAACTTAGTATAAAATGACGTCTTTAATTGTTTTCTGTCTTATCATACTATGTCATTTTTTCGAATTTTTTGCCATACTATACTATGTCGTTTTTTCACATTTTATGCCATACTACACTATGTCATTTATTTTGACTTTTAACGCCTTACTATACTATTACATCTTTATAACTTAGTATAAAATGACGTCTTTAATTGTTTTCTGTCTTATCATACTATGTCATTTTTTCGAATTTTTTGCCATACTATACTATGTCGTTTTTTCACATTTTATGCCATACTACACTATGTCATTTATTTTGACTTTTAACGCCTTACTATACTATTACATCTTTATAACTTAGTATAAAATGACGTCTTTAATTGTTTTCTGTCTTATCATACTATGTCATTTTTTCGAATTTTTTGCCATACTATACTATGTCGTTTTTTCACATTTTATGCCATACTACACTATGTCATTTATTTTGACTTTTAACGCCTTACTATACTATTACATCTTTATAACTTAGTATAAAATGACGTCTTTAATTGTTTTCTGTCTTATCATACTATGTCATTTTTTCGAATTTTTTGCCATACTATACTATGTCGTTTTTTCACATTTTATGCCATACTACACTATGTCATTTATTTTGACTTTTAACGCCTTACTATACTATTACATCTTTATAACTTAGTATAAAATGACGTCTTTAATTGTTTTCTGTCTTATCATACTATGTCATTTTTTCGAATTTTTTGCCATACTATACTATGTCGTTTTTTCACATTTTATGCCATACTACACTATGTCATTTATTTTGACTTTTAACGCCTTACTATACTATTACATCTTTATAACTTAGTATAAAATGACGTCTTTAATTGTTTTCTGTCTTATCATACTATGTCATTTTTTCGAATTTTTTGCCATACTATACTATGTCGTTTTTTCACATTTTATGCCATACTACACTATGTCATTTATTTTGACTTTTAACGCCTTACTATACTATTACATCTTTATAACTTAGTATAAAATGACGTCTTTAATTGTTTTCTGTCTTATCATACTATGTCATTTTTTCGAATTTTTTGCCATACTATACTATGTCGTTTTTTCACATTTTATGCCATACTACACTATGTCATTTATTTTGACTTTTAACGCCTTACTATACTATTACATCTTTATAACTTAGTATAAAATGACGTCTTTAATTGTTTTCTGTCTTATCATACTATGTCATTTTTTCGAATTTTTTGCCATACTATACTATGTCGTTTTTTCACATTTTATGCCATACTACACTATGTCATTTATTTTGACTTTTAACGCCTTACTATACTATTACATCTTTATAACTTAGTATAAAATGACGTCTTTAATTGTTTTCTGTCTTATCATACTATGTCATTTTTTCGAATTTTTTGCCATACTATACTATGTCGTTTTTTCACATTTTATGCCATACTACACTATGTCATTTATTTTGACTTTTAACGCCTTACTATACTATTACATCTTTATAACTTAGTATAAAATGACGTCTTTAATTGTTTTCTGTCTTATCATACTATGTCATTTTTTCGAATTTTTTGCCATACTATACTATGTCGTTTTTTCACATTTTATGCCATACTACACTATGTCATTTATTTTGACTTTTAACGCCTTACTATACTATTACATCTTTATAACTTAGTATAAAATGACGTCTTTAATTGTTTTCTGTCTTATCATACTATGTCATTTTTTCGAATTTTTTGCCATACTATACTATGTCGTTTTTTCACATTTTATGCCATACTACACTATGTCATTTATTTTGACTTTTAACGCCTTACTATACTATTACATCTTTATAACTTACTATTCAATGATGTCTTTAATAGTTTTTTGTCTTATTAGACTATGTCGTTTTTTTCTAATTTTTTGCCATACTATACGGTGTGGTATTTTGACTTTTAACGTCTTACTATACTATTACATCTTTGTAACTTACTATATTATGACCTATTTTGAAGTTTACCTGCTTTCTTATACCGTGCTCTTTTTTCAGTTTTTCAGCCATAAATACTATGTCGTTTCTTCACGTTATGCCATTCTATACAATGTTGTTTTTTTTCACTTTTTAGCCCTTACTATACACAAAATATTTATATCCTACTATAATATGACAGATTTTTTTAAATTTTTATGCCTCATTATACTCATATTTTTTTCATATTTTTATGCCTTATAATAATTTTTATGCGATTTTAAGATGTTTTTGTGACTTAACATACTTTGATTTTTTATGATATTTTCATGCCTTACTCTACTTATGTCTTTCTATAGTATGACGTTTTATGCTTTACTATACAATGAAGTTTTTTGACATTTTTATGCATTACTATAGTATGATGTTCTTTGACATCTTTATGCCTTACCATAATATGACGTTCTTTTACGTTTTCGTGCCTTAATATACTATGACGTTTTATGTCATTTTCATGCCTTAGTATATCATGACGTTTTTTGACATTTAAAGCCTTACTATACTATGATGTTTTAGGACTTTTTTATGCCATACTATACTATGAACTTTTTAGACGTCTTTTGGCCTTACTATACTATGACGTTTTTTGACGTTCTTATGTCTTACTATACTGTGACATTGTATGACATTTTTATGCCTAACTATAGTATGTTATTTTTTATGACATTTTTTGCCTTAATATTCTATGACATTTGATGACATTTCTAGGCCTTATTATACTGACATTTTTCATGACATTTTTGTGCCGTATTATGCCAATATTTTTTTTATGTTTCATTCCTTAATATACTATGACATTTTTTCACGTTTTATGCATTACTATACTATGACCTTATTTGACGTTTTATGCATTAATATGTTATGATGTTTTTTTCACATTTTCTGTCTTAGTATACAATGACATTTTTTAAAATGTTTTTATGCCTTATTACACTATGATGTTTTATGCCTTACTATACTGTTGCGTTTTATGATGTCTTAAGACTTAAGCCTTAATACAGTACATTTAATGCCATACTATACAGAAATATTTTATTCCTTAATATACTATCACATTTTTTTGACATTTTTATGCTTTACTTTATAGTATGATGCTTTATGCCTTACTATACTATGACATTTTTGACGTTTCTATGCCTTACCATATATGACTTTTTATTTCTATCTCTACTATGATATTTTTATGTCTTACTATACTATATCTTCTTCTATGCCTTACTATAGTATGACTGAACAATTACACAAATTATTTGTTTAGAAGTTAAGTGTTTTTGCTTCATTGAGTTTGATTCTTTCTTAAATTCTTATTTTTCTTTAATATTTAATTAGTTTTGTTTGATACGAATCTGATTTCGTAAAAAATGGACACCTCACTTGTTCCAGCTATTTAGTTTTAACGATTTAACATAAGAATCTTACACGTTGGACATATCTCCTGAATCTTCCTTGATGTAGATGAATGTAAACAGCTGAAAGTCTGTTGTAAAACAGAGGAACATTAAGAACGGAAGATTCTTTTTACTTTGTTTGACTACATTATTAAATTGGATTCAGAATGGCATCTTTTTTCCTGATACATTAGCAAATAAAACAACTTTTAGCCTGATGTATTGACCCACAGCCCACATACTCAATACATTTCTAAATGAATGTGGATAGGATGCCTCTTTACTGCAGTGTTTGTCTTCTTTATGGTTTATATAAACTTAGGTTTATATTAAATTACACCTATTAAATAGGTGTTATTTAATAGGGTGAAGAAACAAGCTTTGAGAAGATTTTTTTTTTCAATTAGTAAGAAATACACCTCATCATACCTTTATTCAGTGAGTTGGATTGGATTGTTAGTGTATAAATGTGACTATTGTGGAAGTGAATGTTTATGGAGGTTTATGGAGGTCCAACCAGAATACAGGGCCAGGAACAAATGTTACATAAAGCCTTTGACTCTTGGTGTTATAAACAGATTTGGGACAAAATGAACTAATGTGAACATTGTGCGTCCCCTCTGGGAGTATGAGCAGGAGACAAAAACATCGCTCCAGGTGTTTTCCAGCTGCTGCTGAGGAGGAAAGAAGAGGAGAAACACAGCTGCAGAGTAACAGAAAGTAACAAAAGTCCACAAACAAAATACTTGTTTGTTAAAATCCAATTTATTCATCCCTGATATACAAAACAATGTTTCATTTTTCTGTGTGAAAAATAGCTCTGGATTTTGTTCAGCTCTGTCTGGTTTGGCCTCGGGGGGTTTGCCGTAGTGGGGGCGTCCAGTATGTACAACGTACAGTTCCTAAGAGCCCTACGGAGTGGATAAAAGATCCCCTCAACAGCTGATGTGAGATCAGGTCTTATCAAAACCCCTCAGACTGAACGAGAGGATCAAGGGGAGCGTGATAAAACTGACCCGGCGTCAGCGCTTTGGGGGTTCATGTAAGAGAGCGCCAGCTACGGTCCATGCAGCAGGATTCACCAGAGAGTCTTTTAAGACCAGACGGAGAAGGTTTCCCAAAAGCCAAAACAAGGAGTCAAAGCTGTTTTTCTACGTGAACCGAACACCTAAAGGAGTAAACAGCGTCTTAAATATTTCAAATGCTGACTCTAGTGCTTTCACCGAGGCTTCTGGGAAACCTTCCCCCTTTAAACCAAACTTCACTTTATCACACTCGAGCTCCTGTGGTGTGAGCGTCAGTTCTCCTCATATACATACATCTTTTTACACTTTTCAGGTTTCTTTACAAAAATAAGGTTATCTTGCATTCACGTCATCAATTAAAACTGGATTACAAAGTGAGATGAACAACCGTTATTGCACAAATTGATTACCAACAAGTAGATCACCCATAAAAAGAATGAAAAAACAACAAAATTTCTACTTTTGATTAATACAGACTAATAAATATGCATCTACCTCGGTCTATATCTGTCTGGTAGCAAATGAAATGAAATATTCAGAGGAGTCCGTGGAGGGGGAGGAAGGCTGCGGCTGAAGGCAGAGTAATGAAAATCGATGAAAAGCACAAACAAATGAACAGAACCAAATCAGACGAGTGGATCTCGGTCAGTCCCTGGTGTGAGGGAGAGTGAGAGAGGGGGAGCAGGGTGGCGGTGTGTGTGTGCGTGTTTGTAAGACGACGACAACAGGTTGCCATGGTGATAATTGCACACATCATCCACCCTGCTTCCACATTTGTATTTGTATTTGTGGAAAAGTGCCTCGTCTGCATGACTAGAAAGAAAGCAAATAGATCCCAACACTTGGGTGCCGATTTGCTTATTCCTGTTGATAAAGAAGAGGAAAGTTGATGCAGGCACTTGTGGAATGAACATGCTAACGCTAACAGACCACACGCTCAGATCGCCCTGGCCTCACAGTTACATTCCTTCTGCTTTTCCTATCAGGCAGCCACTGCCAGCCTTCACCCCAATAGTGTATTTTGCAATTTACAAATAAACCTCTTAGTAGAAATGTTTCAGACAGCATGTCAACAAAAACAAAAAAAAACAAAACAATAAAGGACAGCATGAAAATCAACATTAAAAATCATCAAATGTGAACAAAACAATACATCACATAACAAGCCCTAAAATTTAAGATTGGTTAAGACATTAAATTATGATTTTATATTACAGGAATGATGTTAAATATATTAATCTGTAAGTATAACTCTGCTAACCCAAAGACCACACCCCCAGTTTACATCAGGCAACAGATAAAGCTCATTGGGTGAACTGAAGATGCCAATCAAAGTGTTGCGATAAGTGTAAAGATACATAAGTAATAACAAGCAGGCACAAGATGGCAGACGTAAAACGACATCATTCACGCGTCCGGTTTTCATTTTCTGTCAAGCGTTTGTTTTTGGTACAGTTTGATCACATAAAACAAATCCACATGCACTCTCTCATGCAAAGCCATGCCGTTTTACTGTGAGAGTTTTACCTTCAGTAAGACAAGACAGCACCGAAAGTAAAATCCATGCAATGCATCATTAAGCTGAGTGTGAGTGAGTTCTTAAGGCATCCAAACAGTAGCGCAAAGTCTGAGGGGGAAAAAAAAAAAACAGAAAACAGAAAATAAAAAATACACACAAGAAGAGGAGCGTGTCTTAAAGGACGTACAGTACACAGGCAAGATCAGTAAAAAAAATGGAAGTGGAAGTGGAAAAGATGGAGGAGGATGGAGGAGAGGGAAAACAAATCAATGTGTTTCTGTCGATGAGCAGAGAGCGCGCTGACGAGCCTCCAGCTTTATAGCAGACATGAATTTTTAAATACACAGTACTTATACGTTATCTGTCATGTCAGGCTGCTCGCTGAGTCAGAACCCACTCTGCTGTCAAAACAAATGGCTGGACTTCCTGGTTTAAACATCCACGCTGGGCGAATAGCAGCAGTGCTAATCTTATGTACTAATGGCTTCCCATTGGTCACTTGGGTGAATTTTACTTCCTTATTGGTCAGTTATGGATTTCCTTTAGTGTTTCTACTGGTCCACATTAATCAAGCTGATTCTGCTCACATACTGTCATCTAGTGCTGCACATGTCGTGACCAGTGTCTGCCTCCTCAGCCCTGCACCATTACATCATAGAGCCGGTTAGCTTAGCTAACATGGCGATCAAGGGCAGATTGATGAGAGGGCCCAGAGCAGCTGCTTAGGCAATGATGTCTTCATTCTTTCAGCCATCCATTTGCTCCCTGCTCTTCCTCCCTCCCCTCGCTTCCTGCCCTCTCCACCCGCCCCAACCTCCTCTGGAACGGTTATTAAGAGCTATATTTAGATAAGCAGAAAACCTCCGCTCTCGGAGTGCATCGCCACGGAGCGTTTGTGTGTGTTTCTTACGTGTCTTTGTGATGCGAGGCTGCGGCTACAGTATGAGAGGAGTGCCGACGTTATGAAAAAGGGGGCTACAGGTGCTTCCGCCGCTGCCAACAGGCATGTCTGCTTGCATAGACTGTACTCTCAACCTGACCATTAAGACTCGCGCTGACGAGATGAGAAGAGCAAAGGAAAAGAGGAATAATGGAAGCTGGAAAAACACAGAAAACTAAGGCATCTGTCCCTGTATGAGTTCAACGCTCGACAGTGGGTGAAACGTTACAAAGAAATGGCAAATTCCAGTTAAAACCCAGACCACCTGATCAGTCAGAAATTAAATTAATCAAGCTGGAAAACAAAGATTGAAATGTGTTCTAACGGCAATAAAAAAACAAACAAACGTATAAGAAATAGTCGTTTGCTACCTCCTTCGTCATGCACGCTCACATTTTCTCGGTTCACGCACTCACACTTACAGTACACACATACTTTATTCTTCCTTGTCATCATTGCTGAATTTCTCTGCTCAAGTGGAAGACTCGTTCAAAAGAAAAACTCCTGCAGGTTTCAAACTCTGATCTCAACTCTAAAGATACATGAGCTAAAAAAACATCCCTTTTTTTAAAGATTTCAGCCCAGTCCCAGTCTCTCTGTTGGTTTCCACCAACATGCGTCTTTTTTTTTTTCCCTCCTCCCTAATCCACATTCGCTCTGCTGTGGGTTCCCGAGGGAAAACGGAGAGCAGGGCACAGGTTGAGTTGTGTTCCACCCTCCTGTGGAGTGTCTGGCTTGGTCAGTGCAAGGCTCCAGGAGAAAAGTGGGGGGGGGGGGTCCGTGAAGCAGAGTGATGGTGGAGGGGGAGAGAGGAGTAGATGAGGAGTTGAGAGGAGGCTGGCATAACAGGAGAACTCTTTCCAGAATTAAATATTGATCCTAAGCCCTGAGGATTTTTTGCATGTTTGTGGCTTTGGGGGGGTTAAAGACCTCAATGCCTCACTCCTCCTCCTCTTCCTCCACCTGCTCTTCATCCTCCTCCTCCTCCTCTTCCTCTACTTTCCCTCACTGGGATTTCTCGTCGGACTCGGAGGGGGTGTGTTCACGGGGCAGCGACATGGACTTGTGGCGGTCCCACAGCTTGTGGAGCTCGGTGGCCTCGTTCTCACTGCTGCTGGTGCCGCTGTCGCGGAAGCTGGCCAGAGGAGGACGCACCTTCACACCTTTCACCGTCACTGAGCCCTCGATGGCCTTACGAAGCTGGAGGAGGAAAGACAAGCCAGTTAGAAAAGTCCAGGAACTCATACAGGTAATGAAGCCATGTTCCCTTTTCACAGCTTAATGAATCACGACTTACAGCCCAGAAATGGTCACACACAGATGTGGTAACGCGCATGGACCCTCGCAGACATGAGCAGACGACAAAAGTGGCGTCATATCTGCTTCAGTATTTCACCAAAAACTTTCCACTGGGTTGTTGAAGATGAAAGCCAATCACTGCACCAGATTTCACTAAGATTTCCTCATTGTTATAAAGAAACGTTTGCCATCAGAAAAAGTGATGTTATGATGCTATAATCACATGGAAAATCTATAGATTACTCGAGCTAATTATCAGGTTTTGCAGAACACCAGTGGGTAAGTGCCAATTTTATCTCCCACCACTAGAAAAGGTTTTGTAACAGCCTTTGAAATATACCCAACACAGTTCATAGATAGATATGAAATAAAAACATCATAGTTTTCCATACAACCCCCAAAAATGGAGCCAATTAAGATCAAAGATACATTTAAAATTCAGATAATATAGCCTCAATCTGTAAAAGTGTTCTGCAATTATAGAATCATTTCTGATGGCAAAAAATTCTGTATAATAAAACTGAAAAGTGGTGAAATATCTCCATTGCCTTCAGCTCCTCACCACACCATCTTTTTTTTTTTTTAAAGCTTCCACTCGGACTAGGATTCAAGAATTTTTAACATATGGAGGAGACACGAGACAACACCAGAACATCTGATTCACAAAAGATTAAATTCAAGATACTGACACCTAAATTCATCAAACAAGATAAAACTGCAATGGAAAAGAGTCCAATTACTTAAGCTCTTAATACAGTATTAGAATCATATATTTCACTCTCCAGAGCTGTGGCTCCACTGTGGTGCATTTAAATCAGTTTTATATATAAAATACACTGTTCTGTACGAGGGTTTATCCACAGTGGCTCTCATCCTCTGCGTGAACGGCCCCGGTGGAAATGGAAGTGCTAACCCCGACACTGCTCCACAGTCTAAGATCATGTCAGCGGTTTACCGTCTCATTCACAGGCACACAAGCCAATTTCTGAGCTGGAAAAATGTAATGGGGGGGTGGGGGGTGGTCTAATGGTCAGAGGGCGGCGTGCACCGGAGAGTGAGGTCACAGTGACTCTGACGTTTGCTGAAAACACTTCACGGAGGAGAGAGAGAGAGAGAGAGAGAGAGAGAGAGGCGGAAACGACTGCACATTTATTAATCTCTGTGCCGCCTACTCACAGCACAAATGTAAGTGGATAAAAACTGACCACACACAGGGTCAGACCCGCCTCCGCCACAGAACATACTGCAGGTCATCAACGCTGACACTTCATCAGAGGAAATCAAAGTGGCTGAGACTGAACCAACTTTATTTTTGGTAAAGTGAGCACAGGAAGTTGAGTTTGATTCCTGCTTGTCTTTTGTTTGAAAGCACCACCTATATTGGAACTTCTAATATACCAGCACCATGTGGTCCTTGTCAGCCCAGACTCCTCAGATGAATCATGAGAAGGTACAGAAGCTTACTAACTAGCTATTTGAATTTTAGATTCAGCTATGACTATTTCAAAAAGAAGGACTGCGCTTCTGTTTATTTGCATGTGTTGTGATTCTTTTTGCAGCGCGTGTGTTTTTCGAATGGATGAAGATGTTTTCTGAATTTGCAGCATCTTTGTGTTCGTCTATTTGCATGCGTTTTCTTAAGTTGCGGTGCGTTGAGATCTCAGGGCCGCCGTCGCAGGGGAAGGACACGCAGCAAAGAGTCCAGTCAGCCAGGAGTCGAACTCGCCGCTCGGGGGCATCTGCGCCCACATGGTGCGGCGTCGCACTAAAATTACGTATATTTAATGATTAGAATGAGTTGGGTTTATTTTGGCTTCTAAAATAATTATCTTTACATTTGAATGTGTATTATTCCTGAAATGGTGTGAAAGTGATTTGCGATTCTTTATAGCCTCTTTCATCCCATCACTCGTTTCTCTTTGTGTGAGACAGCATTATTGAATTTTTCTGTTTTGCCAAGTTTGTCATTTGGCTGATGAGGTGAAAGATTTCTACAGATCCTGCGGCAGCACTGAAAAGAAAAAATGTGCTGCAGGGAGGAAATAAACCTCCCGATGATCCCTCTCCTCTATATGGACCAGAGAGGCTGTGATGTGATATAACAGCATGTCTGCAGGCTGGGGGGGGGGGGGTTGTGTCTGCTGGTAGAACGTAGAACAAAAACAGACTAAATGTCAGGGACAGGCGAACAGCACTGCACTTAGCAACAATCCTCTCGCCACTTCCTGGCCGATACACAAAGAGGGAGGGGGGGGGGGTTTCAGTTGTTTGTGAGGAAGGAGAGGGAGAGGGAGAGGGAGAGGGAGAGGGAGAGGGAGAGGGAGAGGGAGAGGGAGAGGGAGAGGGAGAGGGAGAGGGAGAGGGAGAGGGAGAGGGAGAGGGAGAGGGAGAGGGAGAGGGAGAGGGAGAGGGAGAGGGAGAGGGAGAGGGAGAGGGAGAGGGAGAGGGAGAGGGAGAGGGAGAGGGAGAGGGAGAGGGAGAGGGAGAGGGAGAGGGAGAGGGAGAGGGAGAGGGAGAGGGAGAGGGAGAGGGAGAGGGAGAGGGAGAGGGAGAGGGAGAGGAGAACAGACAAGAGAGACAACAGAAAGAGACAGCAATATTAAGCAGCCTTTTGTCTGTCACAGTACATAAAAGGCAGAGGGAGGAGGAATCGATGTTGATTGAAATGCCTTTGTGTGTGTGTGTGTGTGTGTGTGTGTGCAGCGCGGTGACAGCACTCACTGATGATACTGACAGTGATTTTACAGTAACAAAAGCGGTGAATATGCTGCCTGTGTAAATGATGACAGTCACGACTTTTTACATGAAGCTGGGATCAAAAAATTCACACACACACACAAAAAAAAAAAACGGATGTGGATTCAAGACTACTAAAGAATCTTACTTCTTTGAGGGAAACCACCCCGATGAGACGTCCAATGCTGGTGACGTAGGCGTGGTCGAGGCCCAGCAGGGAGAAGATGGTGTGGGTCTGTGGGAGAACAGCAGAGGTGGTTGGAAACAATTAAAAAAAAACAAAAAAAAAACCCCAGTACGAACCAAGCGACAATAAAGCGGCGGGTTCCTGCTTTAAAAAGGAAATGAGGCTCCATTTGGGAAATGCACCGCTGACTTCAATTATCCAACAATGACAAGTTCATTCACACTGGATTCATTCAGCTCGTCAAATATTCAGCTAAATGGGAAACGATCACTTCGGGAAATGTGACACAGGGACATTCAGAGTGTTTCAGCTGGAACAGTAGCAGTGATCTGAGCAGAACAGGATGAAGGGAAAAGACTGAAGTAGATTGTGGCAGAGAGCCGCCATCTTTATCGGGGCAAGAAATGAGTTCACAAAGACAACAACATGGTTTTAACAGCCAATCAGAGACCGGTGCATTAGATAACAACCCACACCTGTCGAGTAGCTAAAATAAGCTGTGTCCCAATTCAGGGTCGCATCCTCCGTCACCCAAACTATCCCATGATTAATTGTGCGTCGACAATGACAACAAAAGGGCAGCAAACAACGTCAACAGAGAGCCTGAGGATTACACTTTTAAATGTAAGTATTATGTCTCAGTTGTCAAGGTTGCTGGGCGACAGGAGCAGCACTTTGTGCCAGACTGCCTCATTTCGGTTCAGCCTTTGCGGATCTACGACGTCTACAAAGGCCACACCTCCGAGGATGCGGCCCCTGAATTGGGACGCAGCTAAAGCTCATGAGTTAGATCGACTCTAATAGTGTGTTGGAGGCCAAATAATCAAGGTGAGATATAGAAACAGAGGATTAATAAAACAGGAAAAAGTGAAGTGAACGCAAAAAAGATACGACTGAGAATCAACTTTTAAATGAAGTAGGAGCCTTTTTGATTCCTGGAGTTAAACCTTCTAAATTAACAATTTTTGCATATTCATAAGAAGGAAAAGAATTTTAACAAAGTCTAAAGGGGATGTTAAAGGTTTCGTATTGATGTACAGACTCCAGCTGCAGGCTGCACACGTATTTGTCTCTAAAATGAAACAATATGATTCATTTCTGTGCAACAACAAAAACAGCAATGCTCAGACGTTCTGTGAATACTGAGGTCGTCATTATGTTGTTGTTGGTGTCATTCATGTCTTCATTCTTACATTTCTACTTTAACGTTCACATGGTGAGAAATGTCGGTTTTCTATGATCCTCTGACCCCGTTTTGCTCTATTTATACCTCTCTGTCCTATTAGCGCTGCATTTGCTGATGCGATTACTCAGTTTCCCCACAGGAGTCATTAAAGTTTCATTTAATCTCGTCTTCACCACTAGAGTAACCGTGGAGGAGTGTGGGCTGTGTGCAGCTCAAACCAAAACCAGGGAGTGGAGAGTTGAAAACTTCAGCCGGGGGGGGTTAGAAAGGTCGCAGGACTGATGCCAACTGGACTTTTTGTTCTGGACCCTTTTAGCGTTTAATGGGACTCTGCTTGGCCAGAGTAGACATTTGGGACATTTAAAATTGATCCCATTGTGCCAAGCAAACAGACGCTGGGCCAAGGAAAAGATTGTTAAGTGTTTTTAGGCAAAGGCCAGGTGTAATGTAATCTGCCCCCCCCCCCCACAGGGGGATATTGTAGCCTCTCTGGGGACGGTGTCAGCTCACCTCCACTTCAACCCATTCACATCTATTTCAGCTGCTATTCACTGATTAAAGGTGTCATCAATAGTGCTTTGGCAACGACTTGTCAATTGGTGTTTGTCCTCTTTAATCAGAAAGTGAAAATATTTTACACATTATGGAATGGGGATTATGGGAAATGTGGTCTTAAATTGGAGAAGCACTGCCACCACCAGGAACTATATACAGCACAGTGCCTCCACCATTACACACTGAAACAGGATCCCGCGGGGTCGAGTCACCCAAATGACCAAAAACACATTTACATGTCTGGCCCAGGCTTTGACATATGTCAGGCACTGACCCAACACAGTGGGGGTGAATAGATTTTATTTTTTTTATGGTGCTCATAGTGACGAATAAAGGAATAAGTCAAAATTTTGGGAAATATTCGCACAGTTTAACATGTTATATCTGTATTTTTTATGCACTGTAAATTTGATTTAATGGTTTTATGGTTTCATTACTTCATAGCTCTTTTTTATAATTATTTATGTTTTACATGTTATTTAACACGACGGGCAATATTTACACATCTCTACGGAGAAATCTTTATATCTCTATTCTATTTTGTCATTACTTACTGTTCAGTCAGTGTCATGTAACACAAATCTCCCTTTGGGGACAATGAAGTATATCTTCTCTTATCTTACTTTTTAACACCTTATATTTGAACTATCTTCATGTGAAGTGATGTTTGTGAATTCACTTTACTCTTATCTTATCTTATTTTATCTTTTAACACCCCTTTATTTGAACTACCTTCGTATGAAGTGATGTCTGTGTTTCTCTGTGTGTCTGGCACTTTGTTTCTGGAAAGAAAGGTTTTTTTAATATAGTCTTTCATTGTTTTTGGTGCCAGAAATAATATTTCATTCCCCTCCATTGTATGTGACTCAAGGCAGAAATCTCAGACACAGATGTCTGAGCACATCAGCTCCACACTCCCTTCATGACCAGATGTCATTGGAGAATAGGTGACGAACATGACATTTTACTTTAATTCATCACCTAGCTGTACATTTATTTTGTAATGTAAGTAAACCAACCCTCTACTGATAATTATATTTTTTTATATGATACTTGTCATTTGAAGAAAATGATGGAACAGCGCTCTGCTCTGACGTCCGTTATCCACCACCTCAAATGAACTGGCAGCAGCCTCGGGCCAAAACCCAAAGAAACATATTTTAATTTAAATATTCCAAGAAAATAGATTTTGTTTGTTATATAAGGGTCCGCAGACGCACAAGAACAACAAGAGTAAGGAGCATGGGATAAATGGCGGCCAGATTCGGAGAGGCCGAGTGAGAGAGAAAGACACACACACACACACACACACACACATACACACACACACACACACGGCTGTATACAGCGTTGGTGGAGGGCGGTGTTTAATATGCTGAGGGAGATTGTGCGTGGTATTGGCTTTTGGCAATGTGCAGCGGAGGGAGGGGAGCGAGATGGATTGGTGCAGGATCCCTCTCTTAAATGTTTAAAGAGTGTTCACACAGAGCCCAGAGGACAAGAGGGGGTGGGGGGGCGTATGGCGTACAGCAGGTAACATTATGAATGGAGGACATTAGGCAGTGCCACAGCCGCCGGCAAACCAGAACGTCACAGTGTGTGTGTGTGTGTGTGTGTGTGTGTATGTGTGTGTGTATGATTGGTGGGAAGCGAGTGTTAAAACACTGTGTGGGTGTTTGGGTGTGTGACTGTGCTGCAGTAAGAAAACTAAAGCTGGACAAGCTCTGACGAGCTAAAGCTCCTTTCATGATGCTGTTCGTTCACACAGAGGGAGAAACTCGGCCAGAGTGTGTGAACTTGTTGTTCTGCGGTTAATTCTGGTTTGGAAACTATCGTTGTGAGGACCGTTCAATAACAATAACGCGTCTCATCAACACGAGAATCATCACTGAGGTTAAGAGAAACCCAGCAGTGTTTGATAAAACATACAGTATTTATATAAAGTCTCTAACAAGAAGAACATCTGGGACGCAATCATCGGGCTCAGAATCAGTGTTTTAAGTGAGAGCGCGTCGTGTGCTTGGTGTATTGGAAGTGGTGAAAGTTTCCTTCCTTCCAGGTGCTTTTGTTCGTATTGGGAATGAAGCTGGCCTCACATTGATACACTAAACTTGATGTTTTTTAAAGTAATAAAGAATTTCTGACATAAAAATGCTGAAGATGTTATTAGTAAATTTCCCAGCCTTGGTATGTTTTGTTTACCTTCTACCACCCACTCTTCCACCCACAGGGTGCCAGCACTGATGAATGTCTGGACTGTTATAGCATTAAGACAAGTTATGAATATGAACTGTATATATCAAGGGATTACACTAATTTTCAAAAAGAACAATGTATGACAGAGTTTACCACTGAAAATCATGGTGTCTTCTTACCTTTAAAGTAGGCTGGCAGTCAAGAGGTTGTCCATTTGTTTTAATTTGGGCTCACCATGTTTATAAAGGCCTAGTTTTTGAGAGGTTAATTGGTTTTAAGCAAGTAAACTTGTTTATTCTTTGCTGTTTCAGACCTGTAAAAAAACATAACATAACTTCAAATAACTCAATTGTTGACTTTTAGTGTAAAATTATAGTCACATGAATCCTTGTTGCAGGATGGGGGACTACTTTGAATCAATTTGTTATTGCACATCTGAGCGAACAAAACCGACGCAGGGTTCCCCAGGGCTCTGTTCTTGGGCCTCTTCTGCTCACTGTCCTCATATTCTCATTATCTCGGATGATGGAAAGCAACAAATTATTTTACTATAATGATGCGGCTGACACACGTTTACATGGCAATATCTACAAATGACTTATACGTTTACAGTATGGTGTTTTTATACAGGGCTGAAACAGCTTGTTGATGTACAAAACAAAAAAAGAATAAACAAGTTTACCTGCTTAAACCAATTAACCCTTTAAAAACAAGTACTTTATAAACATGGTCAAACAAATGGACAACCTCTTTTAGATCTTTTTAAAATGTATTTGGACATCTAATTTTTTGACTGCCAGACTGCTTTAAAGGTCAAAAGACACCATGTTTTCTAGTGGTAAAGTCTGTCACACATCATTCTTTTATGAGATGTTGCCAATTTTATAATCTGTTTTTATACTGTTTTCTTATTGTGTTTTTTACTTCTATTTTTTATTCTATCTTCTATTGTGCTTCTTTTATTTCCGTTAAGCACATTGAATGACCTCTGTGCACGATAATAATGTGCTATATAAATAAATTCACCTTGCCTACAGATACATTATGTTCTGTCGAGACCTTTGAGAGGCTCTAGTACATTCAGTTGTTATGCACCACATATGTGTACAAAGTTCTTTTGAATAAAGGCTTCAAACTTTTCTGTTTGTTTTGTTTTCTCAGTATTATTCAGTTTTGCTTTATTTTATCTCCTGTTTCTATTTTAAATCCCATTCATGTGTCTTTTTATAGTCATATGCTTCTTTTTTTTTTCCTTATGTAAGGCACTTTGTATTGCCTCGTTGTTTGGCCTTGTGGGGTGCTTCACCAATGAACTTGACTAAATCAATGAATAACTGCTGATGCACATGTTCCCATAATTGAAGCAGTGTGATCATACTCAATCGGATTCAGAGGTATCACTGTTTTATCAGTGTGAATAACCTGAAACACAACACTAAAGACACACAGCTAGTAGCAAAGGATGCACATTAGAGACACACACACTGAGGTTGAACAGCAGCTGTATTTGCAATCAGACCTTGTGCAGCGACGTGCGTTCCACCAGCTGGAACGGGGCGGGGTCGATCTTGCAGTTGTTGAAGTTGACCTGCTCATCAAGCTGCTTCTCCTCCCATTCTGCAATCTGCAAAACACACAGAGGAAAGAAATGAGCGACGAGAGTTAAACATCACTAAAGACAAAAAATTAAAGGACTTTCTTGATCAATTAATACAGAGGTAATCAAATAAACTGCATCATATCCAACCGTAACAGAAGTAGATGACACTGACTTGATGTTGACTCCCAGTGCTACAGCCTGGCTTTGTTTGGGCCAAACATTTATTTTTTGATTGACTACAAACCTTGGAGTGACAGACAGAGTGTGTAATAGAGGCTGTTAACAGATGATGTCTTTATGTCTGGTGTCAGTCACTAATCAGAAGTCAAAGCCACTGAATAATCCCATACAACCTCCTGACAAATCACCTCCCTCTGATAGACAATCAATGGACCGGACACCGCACTGAACGACTCTATAAATCATACGAGACCCACAACGATGGACGGCGGTGAAGAGTGAATGGCGAACGATAAAGGGAGAAGCAGCGAGGAACGATGACACGGCAGATGTATGAGAGGAGAACGGTGAGTGAGTCTGAAGAAAGAACAAAAAAAAAAAAAGAAGAGGCGATGGAGGTGCAAAGTGTGAGGAATGTGCGGCTGACAGAGAGGAAATGAGAGGTGCTGTTGATGGATGAATTATGAATGATGTCATATCCAAAAATATAAGACTCCAGGGTAATCTATCCGTCTGGGGATATTGAGGAATCTGAAAAACAGAAGCGTGATGTCACCGAGCGCACGCTGAGGTTCGAGTTGGACAAAAAACAGGTTTTTGAAGGTAAGGCTCTTTTTCTTACCGTCAACAAATCCCATCAAGACACCAAAACTAACTATGAATTAAACATGATCTATCTTATTCCTTACTGCCCAAAAAATATCACAAACATCAGTGAACCAGACTGATGCAGTGGGTGACGTTCATTAACATGCACCCTGTTGCGTGTATGATGTTTTTTTCCCTGCAGCCTGAAAGCGAGTGCATGACGTGTGAAAGTGTGCGTGTATGCGAATACGTGTGTGCCGGGACGAGGAGGGGATTGGTGGACAACTGCTGCTGCTGATTGGCTCCTGGCAGATGTCTTCGTCAAATATAAGGAACAAAGATGGCGCGGCCGAGCTGCAAGGGGAGAAAACTCATCTACCTCCTGTCAGGCCTCACTGTTGTCTATACCTGAGCAGCCGCGTCTAGAGCTTTGTGGTATTTGAAAGTTAGAAGGGATGGACGGCCATTTTCTTTGTCCACCTTTTCTACAGTTTTAGTTAGTTATGGAGGTTAGCTGTTGTTGTAATCTGGTTTTGTTATATTTGGGCAGGTTATGTCGGTGTTTTGTTTCTAGATAGATTTGTTTTGTTTGTTCACCCTGAGGCTGGAATACACTGTCAGCTTACTGGAAAGCACTTTGTACATAACAACACACGCTGTAGTTTATTTTAACTTAGTGCCACATACACTTCCCTGGTACAGTGAATACTCACTAAAGCAACAAATATGCATTAATATGCAGCTGAAAATAGTCCCAGACACAAGTGTTAGCACCAGATTCTCCTTCTTGGGATCGGGAAACAGCGTTCACACCATCACGTCTCCATTGAAACCTTCATGATTGAACTTCACAGGCTTGTAGCTATACCTGGGTGATGTCGCCTCAATAACTAGAGGTGAATAGTTTTCATGAGGTTAGTAATACTCCCTATGACAACTAAACAGACTCTGAAATGAGCGTAGTTACCTTTTAATTAACAGGTAAACCAACATATGAAATGCACAAACGTCACCACAGTTCATCTGTGGTAGCTCTGATAACCCTTTGCTGCTTTACTCTCATTGGCTGTAATGTGTGTGTTTATATCTGTCTGTCTTACCTCTCTGATGGTCATGTCGTCCTCCAGATCTCCATCATCCTGCACAGAGGAGAAGAAGAACAGGAGAGCAGTGAGTACACACACACACACACACACACACACTGAACACTGACATGAAAAAACCCAAAGTGTAAAACACAAATACACAAGCAGTGATGAAATGGTAATACAATGTGGTCCAGCTGGTTATTATCTCCATAAACATTGATTTGTACTGTTCAACTCTGCCCCCCTTCACTGCATCTGTGCACAGAAGGTAAAGTGACACACTGAAAACACATTATCACCCATGCATCACATCAGAAGTGTTATACGGTGCCGCCGTGTTGAGACAGATGGACAGAAATGGAATGAGCGACTAAAAGAGCGACTACAGTACATTTAATGAGTGCGGGGGATGTGATGTATGAGATGTCAGAGCAGATGATCATTATAATGATGGATCTGCGGCGCTCTCGCAGCTCACGGCTCGTAACTGACAAGCTGATACCGCTTGAAACGCCGGAGTCAAACTAGCAACCCTGTGCTTTACAGAGAGGCAGCCAGAGAGGTCTGGGTGTTGGAAATGTACGACTGAGTGTCTGAGAGCGTTACCAGGGGGTGTGTACGCAGCTCAGTGTGTGTGTGTGTGTGTGTGTGTGTGTGACGGGCTGTGAAATACGATTTCAAAGTGTTTAGTCATGTGCTTGAGTACAGGTATTTACTTTCTCAGGATTGAACGCAAGAGAACATGTGTGTGTGTGTTAGAGAGAAGGATAGGCAGTGTGTGTGTGTGTGTGTGTGTGTGTGTGTGTGCGTGTGTGTGTGTGTGTGTGTGTGTGACCCAGGGGCTGATGGGAGCCCTGAGCTCATTTATCCCCATCGCTGTGGTGGCTGACTTGTCGGTAACCCTAGCAACTGCTGCCGCAGGGTAGAAAAGAGGTGCCCTACTGTAGGATTATGCAAGCAGAGGCCAGACGTGCCTGGAGTTGATGAGACAAAACAAACACACACACACACACACACACACACACACACACACACACACACACACACACACACACCTACAGCACTTTATCACTGCTGTTCCACTGATCATTCTGCTTGTCACACAACATAAGGGCACTCTGAATGTCGCCAAGACACACTGTTGTTCCGGGGTAAAATGTAAACTAAAGAAAGATGGGGAGATCATATCACTTTGGTGTGTGTTTGTGTGTGTGTGTGTGTGTGTGTGTGTGTGTGTGTGTGGAGGAGAGAGAGAGAGAGAGAGAGAGAGGTGGGCCTATGCATGCAAAATAGGTGCTTTCAGAAAGATTAGCTGCTCGATTAAGAGAGCAAGTCTCTGCTTTTCAATACATGAGTGAGGCGGAAGTGTGTGTGTGTGTGTGTGTGTGTGTGTAGTATAAACTGCGCATCTGCATGTGACCAACAGTGAAATCAGATGCACTGTGTGGGCACATTCAAATGAGATTTGAATGATGAGCGTGCAAGTGTGTGTGTGTGTGTGTGTGTGTGTGTGTGTGTGTGTGTGTGTGTGCAGAGGCATGTGAGAGGCAGCAGGACTGCAGAGTGCTGACAATAGGCCGATGAAGCTGTAGTGCTCTGCTGTGCTGTTTCTGTGACCAGACAAAGATTAGAAAGGTCCGCTGCTCTTCCTTTCCCCTCCTCTCGCAGCGATCCATCTTTACTTCCGTGCAGCGACCACTTCACCCAATCAGTGGCAACCGTCCAAGACTGGGTCAGCAGGGAGCACACAATCTACCGCCAAAGACTGCTGCATCATACACACGCACTGTCGGATTATGTAGTCAGCGAAAGTATATAATGAAAAGAGCGTGGTGATGGTGGAAGTTTGGATAGAAAGGAGCTTTCTCTCCGGGATAGTCCCTTTTTTACATTTCCAATTTTTAGCATATTTGTCTTCTGATCTAAAGGGTCAGTTCATCCTGATTAAAAAATACTTTGTCTTTTACACCTACTATCTATTATATGGCATTACAATAAGTTTTGGTTTTATTTGGAGTTTCTCAACAATGAAAAGAAAAAGTACATTATCACTGTTTTGTTAAAAAAAATTCCTTCTGTAACTGTGTGAAGGATTCATTTTCAAAACAAAAAAAAAAAGAAATGTGTCTCAAAATCAATGTTCTGGTTGCTAGCATGCTAGCATATTTAGCAGGTATAAAAGTTACCATCCCAGTTTAGTGTGTTAGCTAACATCTGCTTATTAAACAAAAGTACTGGACAAGCAGTAATTTTATGTTTCATCCTCTGAGGACTATGAACGTCCGTATCAGATTTCACTGTAATCCATCCGAGATCTGCGTTTCCATAAAAACTAGAAATGTGAACTTCAAGTCGGCGCTGGAGGGAAAGTTCGAGGATCACCAAATTCATCGGGAACAATGAATATCGGTTCACGGTGAGAACCAAGTTTTCAATGCCTTGAGGAGCACATACTAAATTTCCATTCACCCACATTGTGCTGAGGTGTCGGCAGAAATCTGACAGACAAATCACTCAGAACCTGGGAAAGTTACCAGCAGGATACGACTGGACGTACATGAGATTATATGTAATGTTAATAAATTCTTGAAGCTTGTTCTTCACATAAGGTCGTTGTAATCTTCACTCTTAACAACTTCTGAGCTCATTACATCAGCTCATCTCAGCCGACGGCTTCCCCTTGCACCCTGGAAGCAGCTCGTATTAATACGTGCAGACATCTGAATTTAGCATCAGTATCGTCGTCATTAACACCCTGCTCTCTATCCTGTGTGACGGTTCCAATGACAAAGGACGTTATCGAGTTTGTCTCTGGTGCTAATTTTAGTAATGTGTGTTGTTTCTTGCTGCTGCCTGAACCACATGGTGCAACAGGGAGACATTGCAACAATAATTACTTATCACTCATGTGCAGCCAATGCTCCCTTTGCTTATTGCTTTCACATTCTATTACTAGTCTATTATTAGTCCTGTCTGTGTATCTGATTGGATTGCAGAGAGTTTAACACAATTGTGAAATGACATCATTAATGACTTTGGTCTAACTACAGTTGTGTGAGCAACAATGACGCTGCACCTGTCGTAACAACTTCAGTGAAAACTCTGTGAAATGGTGGGTAGTGAATCTTTATGGTAATGCTGTGGTACTGTGGTTATTATTTGGGAAATGACACCCTCAAAAATCACTGGATACACCTTGGAAACGTGAGACTGAGTGACGCCCGTCAAAAGCCCAAAGCTCTTTTTAATAATGACGCTCCAAAAATCTGCGATGGAGTCCTGACCCTGAAAGGATCTGATATCAGGCATCACATCAGTTCACCCTCAAAACAAATTACAGTCAGTATGTCACACTCATCTTCTCCTGATAAGTTCACTTTCTCTCTCTCTCTCTCTCTCTCCTGTGTATCTCCTCCGTGTTGTCTGAAATTATTCAGGAAATGAAAACTTCATCCTGTCCCCTGAATATTCCTCCTATCAGATACCTGAAGGACATTTTTAATGGAGTCGGTGTCTTTGTAATACAACTTAAAAACTTGCTGTCGTTTAACCTATTCTGAAAGAGCTAACACTTGACCCTGATGAGTTTAATAATTACTGCCCCTATTTCAAAATTCATCTTTCTTGCTCTATAAAAAAAAACGAGTATCTTACACTGTAATCTCTTCTGTTTTATCAATGAGAACAGCTTTAGTTTGATATGATCACTGAGACCTTCAGCCGTGGTACGTCACATAGGAAATCATTATCCTCTTGGACTGTCTGGACAGCAGCAACAACAAACGTTAGCAAGCTAATGTTAGCTCCTGACGCCCCAAAACATCAACTTTCAACTTTATGCTGACGACACTAACGTATGTATTCCAGCTCTGTCATGAACGCCAGAAAGAAAGAAACTGCACTTTCTTCCAAACTGAATATTCTGCCATAAATGACAGAGTGTCCCTAAATGTTGTGCAGCTGTATCCCCCCAAAAAAACTGACATGTGTGTAATTGGACTCAGCAGTTCGGCTCCAGATGTCACAATGACTTAGCTCATTATCTCCCTGCATCAGTGATAATTCTGCAGTTATTCTTCATAATAATGTTGGATAAACACGTCAGACCGGTTCTGAAATCCTGTTTCTTTCAGCTCGAGATCAAATCATTCCTCTCTAGTCATTCGTACTTTCCTTTACATCAATCTTTATCAGAGCTGTAACTGGCTCTGAGATCTGCTCTATCTTTTTCTTTGACTGTTGTTCAAGGTGGACAACTGAACATACGAGTATGTATACAACTACTTTCGTGTTTTTGCCTCAGGGCTTTGTTTTCTGTCACTGCTCACGGAGGGTGATGCTGATGCTGATGCTGCCAACAGCTAAACAACTTTGTTAAGGCGTCAAGCAATGAGGACATATACTATTACTCTACCAACACTTAAATGCAACTTGTCTTTTCTCTTTTGCATCAAGTGTGTGTGTTCCCACGCAAGTGTGTATACGTCAAGAAATAAAGACGCACATTCCCCAACAACCTGAAGAAACAACAGAAAAAAACACTGTGAGTGAGATGCCAAAAAATAAAAAATAAATAAAAAACTGAGCCCACCAGCCATCATAAATAAAGGATGCATTACGGAGATGCAAGAGTGGGGGGAAAATAATGAGAAAAACAGTGAGGAGAGACCGAGAGGCTGGGCGGCATTATTCTTCTGAAACAGACTACTGATGTCATTTACCCTGCATCAATATTTCACGGCCTAGATGGAGGGATGGTGGGGAGGCGGGGGCAGTTAACAGAGATACAAAAACGGCAGGAGGACTTTAGAAAGGAGGTAAAGATGGACGACGAGCGCGAGAGATGAAACTGGATCCGGAAAGAAAGTGAAGCGGTGAGAGCGGAGCAGGAGGAAGAAGAAGAGGCAATAACTTGATTTCTCCTCCGCCGTGGGGGTGTAACTCGGAGGTCTTGGGGGAGAAAAGAAAAAATTGATACATTTATTTGTCCATATTTCTGCTCAGGCCCACGGAGCCTCGACGGACTCAGAGAAAATGCTGTAATCAGCAGCGCTCTCTCTGCTACGTGCACTTATACGCTGCTGAATGTTAATTATAACTCCTGATGACAGGGGAAACAGACCCACTGGCTTGTGGTACTGTAAATGCGCATACACACACACACACACACACACACACACACACACACACACACACACACACACACACAACAAGTGCTACGGGGGTTCATTACTAATTAGCTCACTGGAAGGCAATAATGACTAACATGCTTCTAGGCCCACTTAACACATCCAAAATTCATTGCGCTAATAATACACCATGTGTGTCAGCACTGACCGTACGAGATGCTCCTCTTGGGAAGCTCTCAACAAATCTCTGGACTTCATTAAATTACAACCAGCAGTGGGCCACTGCCAACTCGACTGGCGTCCACCAATTCATGTTAAACACTATAACGATGTACATAAAGGACATAAAATCTGACATAAAATGGCCTTAAGCCAAGGCTGAGGTTCGTTAGTCACGCCTAAACTGGTGCTAAGATCCAACAGTTTCACACTTAAGCCGCGGATTTTCATGTTTTATCTCAGGAATTAAAAAGTTTCTGCTGCAACCAGAGGTGCAGGTTTGGTTTCACAAGTGGTCAGAAATACAAATAAAAAATAAACACGTTTACGAATGTTATTGCCAGCATTTGTATCAATCTAAAAAAAATTACGTATTGTCATGAAATTTAATTTTTATATTATGGTGTCCAAATTAATGGCAGAAAATGACCTGATTGATACTGGTGCATTGTTTTCTTGTGACTTTCATCAGTCAAATGGCACAGTGTCTTGAATTATAGCACAATTTCATAAGTTCTAAAATGCATAAACATATAGAAGCACTTGGGGATATGATTTGATTTAAAATATATAAAAGTTTTTGGTTGGTACATTCACACTGATAAAGTCAAATTTCCTCCAACAGACCAAATACCAATAAATCAATTGATATACAACATAACACAGACTAGAATAAGAAGTAGCTGTAGTATTCCTGAGAAGTTTTTATCGAGTCTGTTGAAAGGTACAACTCATCTTTCAAGATTTTACTCGGGATTTCATTTCACACCTTCTCCTAAATGGGTCTCTGTGATCCATGAGCTTCCTAAATCTGCACCTAAACCTGTAATTGATGGCGTTAATAATGTTCACTGCAGCCTCGATAGTTGATGTCCGACTCAGAAGAGAAATTAAAAAAAGTTGCAGAATATATGAGACCTGAAATTACTGTGATTCCAGGTTCAGAAGGAAACTGTCTGATGACCTCGGTGTTGAAACATGTTTGGTAATTTGCTGCACGATGTTTACTTTACAGATTAGAGCACGGAGGCTTTGCGCCGGATTAACAGCTGAAACCACTTCTGTATTTGTTGTAAATCCCCCCCCCCCCCCACCCCCCATATGTAACACTAGTCCTGTGTGAATAGCGCTTTATTTTACCAAGGGTGCCTAGAAACCCCCTGCGGCCCTGAATCCCTACTGTACCTACTCACTAATACGCTTAATGAAAGATGCCATTTCGCAGGAATAATGCACCACGCTGTGGCGAATGAATAATGAGAGGTTTTTTTGTTCATTTAAAATTTCACTAAAATGAAAACTGTGGTGTTTTTGTAAATTCTGACCTTTACCGTAGCACCCCGTCAGGACAATCAATGCGAATTTAGCTGCCAGTGAACGCGTGCTGTGCTGTTGCACAGACATTGCCTCACAGAGAGACGGACCGTGTAATGAGCTGCACTTCTGCTGTAAATACGTGAAACTAGTACATTTTCTTTTCATTAATCTCTATGATTACTACAGTTGAGGAAATGTGTTTCCTCATTCACCTCAAACTAAAGTTCCTCCGGTTGCAATACACCCGCCTCGGTGTTTTGCCGCCACACAACTCACAACACGGGCGCTGTGGTGTCACGGTGTGAAATACACGCCTCAGGCTTCACATTTTACACCAAAAAAAAAAAAAAAAAAAAAACACTCCCTGTGCGCAACCTCTGTTATTAATTTTGTACTTTTCTCTGGGCAAGTCTGACTTCTGCTGTGTAATTGTGTACTGTGGATTGTGTTAAAGAACCAGGAAACTGCAGAGCTGGATATTAGAAAAATCAAACATGGACACGGAGCTACGGTTGAACACCGTCTGAGATCCATTTGGTGGGGACAGTGATTTGAGAACCTGATGTTGTCAGTATTTTCTCTTACTTACCAACAAGATTTAGACTTCACAGTGTAATTTATTAGCTTTGAACCACGAGTTTGTACAAGCCCCGAAGCAACAGATGAAGAATGATCTGACACTGCTCCGTGCTTGTGAATGATTGAAAATGTGTACGGACTTCAATAATTGTCACTGACATGTGAAACTAATGGAGCCCTTTAAAGTGCCTCAAGTCTAAATCATTAATAATGCTAATAGAGTTACACTGACACAGTGACTGAGAATCTGAGGCAATGGGTTATAATTATACTCAAGTGATGTTGGGGACAAATAAACATTTCCATTAGGGTTCGTTTGTCGTTTTTCTTTTGTTTTTCTTATGTCTTGCACTGCTTGTGTGTGTGTGTTTTTGTTGTTGTTTTTTTTTGCTTATTTTGTGTGTGTTTTAATGTCTACTCTATGTGCCCTTTAAAATGCCTCCTGGGAACAAATAAAGTTTCTTGGATTGAAATGAAAACGCACCTACTTTGCTGCCTGTTAACATCTGTTCAGACTGAATTCTAAGCAGATTTTAGATGTTGTGCCCAAATATCACAATTTCATTCAGAGTCAATGTTAAGATGCGAGTGGTGTTGGGAAAAGCTACTTGGAAACTGCAGGTAGTGAAGCTGTAAGCTAGTTATTATGGGAAGTAGCTACAATACAAGCTACTTCTCATATAGCTACTTGAGATACTTCATGCTAACAAAGAACATCTGCTGAGTAATATACTAAATACACATATTATTACTATTATTATTTAGTAATCTGATAAACAACTGCATCATCATTATTTTGCGATGAAATTTATTACTGTTGCACAGGACGCCACAGCAACGCTACAGCTAGGCTACAGCTAGGCTAGGCTACGCTAGGCTACGCTAACCGAGTGCCAGGGGATAAACCTAGCTTAACATTCCTACTCTCCACTACAGGACATGAGTTTGCTGCAGGGAGATGGGTTATCTGTGCAGGTGTAAAATGTCTGAACTTGAGCTAAAGCTTTGTGCTTATTCCAAGTCCGTATAAAGTTCATTTTATAAACGCACAGAGAAAAGAGGAAAAAAGAAGAGACTGGAGGGAAATAACAGAAACAGTTAAGTTTTGAGATCAGTCAGTCTGAGCCATCATAGAAACACACACACGCGGTCTGTGTGATATCATAATTATACTGGGGTAGGGACTGAATTCAATATTATATCATATTTTAACTGTGGTTTGCATCATTTTGAAAAGAAACAATTTTATGACTTAACACGTATTGAATACTCTCTNCAGAAACACACACGTGGTCTGTGTGATATAAGTATACTGGGGTAGGGACTGAATTCAATATTATATCATATTTTAACTGTGGTTTGCATCATTTTGAAAAGAAACAATTTTATGACTTAACACGTATTGAATACTCTCTGTTTTCTTAAAACTACAAAGTAAGAGTCCTTGGATGCTGATCATGTTTCCTTAGAAACTTATTTAATGAGTTGAGTGAACTCAAGTCAGAACAACTCATGGTTACAACCTCTGAAGTGGGATGAAAATAAAAAACTAGACATTTTAAGTTGCTTTGATTTGAAATTAAATAAACATTAGGAATTTATGTTAAGGTAAAAACTACCTAAAATACTAAATTTCTGTATGACGGTTTACAGTATACAGTGGAGGGGAATAAACACAGACTGCATAAACAATTCAGCAGCCATATTCATGGTAATAACGCCCTGAACACACCTTCATCACTTTTATGTCATCCCAGACAAAATGGCTGCATCAAAAATGTAGTTTCTCTAACGTCTGGATGATTAAAGCACTGAATCAGTAGAAAAGTGTGTAACAGCTGTGACTTCAACAACCAAGTGTACGAGATGATCAAGACGAAGATCCACTGTGAGCACAGCGAGCAACTCTGACACTGAAAGTCTGTATCTGCTCTTTCATCGTAACACTGGATTGAAATAAAAATGAAAAGCAAATGTGTAGAAGAAACGTGGATAACATGCTCACCCCAAAGAAACTCTTTAAGCTGGGTGGTGGCTCCTATAGTGAATGAAATGACATCATATGCGGTGAGTGAGAAACAATTTCACGATGATATGAAAACTTGTGCGATGTGAAAAGGTTTCAGATTACAAATAAATCACTGATGCCAAACGTATCGACGTATTTGGTTTGATTATGTAAAGCTTAATGGTGTTATGATTTTTCAGAAACGGATGCACGTGTGATCGTTCGTCATGCAACGCCGGATGATCTCGTATCGTGGAATCATTTGTCTCAATTCACAATCAGGCACTTGTTCCATTGATTGACATGCATCGCTGCTGGAGAGCGTGCGGCCGCTGTTAATTGGACAGCAGGCCGCATCCCGGTTTGTGATGATATTTTCCAATACCTCCCAGGACTTCTCATGCATCATCATTTCATCTGAGCTGCTGCTGGAACGCTGTCGTTCAAATACCTGCCTGGTGCTAATGAAGAGAGATGATGCTCCTATCCTGGTATTTAACGCTGCATGCACAGAGGAGCTCGCCCCAGTATGGTGCTTCCCGCCCCCTCCCCTCCCCTCCCGCCCCCCTTGCACATTAAACACATGGTATAGCACAGCGTTTCTTTCATCAATTACAAGGAGTGCGATGGGACTTTGGGTCACTCCAGGAACAGGGTGGGATCCTGCTCTGGGAGGCAGTCACTGATAGGACGCCTCGGGTGACACAGCTGATGATGGACAGCACAGCATGCTTGGTTGAACAGCCTCGTCCTCGTAGACCACTTGCCCGTTACTCAATCGTATTTTAATTGTAAGACGACAGTAGTGGGGCGTAATTTCACCCCATGAACACTGCTCCCTCAGGGAATTTGCAGATTTGAGAAAAGCTAAATTTAATCGGCAGGAGGCTCATTGGAAGTTAAGAAAATAATAACCAAATGAAACAGCTGTCAAGAACAACACTTAAATAAAATACATAAATGTTAAAGAGCTCTGTCACAAAGGACAGTGGAATAAGTTAAAAAGAAGTAAAAAAAAAAAAGCATTTGATGCATCATCGGCTTTGGCGCTAAGCAGTGTTGGTGTCCTCTATTGACCACGGGACCAGGGGAGGCTGATTGAGATGAATGGATGCCAGGCTGAGAGGCAGTGAGAGGTCAGCGGGCGGGCTCACAGGTTGGACAAGGATGAGGGTGTTCAACACTTTTTGGCACGATGGCACAGTCGGGCTTTTGGCGGAGCCTGGCCATCGGCATTTGGGATTAGCCCTGGGATGGAGATGACGGTGGTGACAATCAGTTGATTTGCTGATGAACCTGTTGCCGGGCGGATTCCGGGCATTTGGGTAACCTCGATCGGTGGCTCTTACCACGACAGATATCCTGACTCTTTTGGACGGCTTCCTGAGCTCAGGAGACGTGGGGCTCTCCATGTTGTTGTTTTTCTTCCGGACGATCAGAAACAAGCACACAAGTGTTAAACAACAACCTCAACGTCAGAGTGACTTTGCAAAACGTAAACTTCCTTGCAAAACGCCACTTTGACGTGAGCAAACCTCACTGCAATGCTGTGGGGGGGAAAAAATAAATTGAAACCTTATTTTTATGAAACAAGCCATTAGCAGGGTGGTGCAGGAGCTGGGTTTTCTTTAAAGCCTTGCAGGATGCAAGACTGAGACAAAGTGAAAAAGGTTTTATATTGAGGGCGACTGAGATACTGTGTGTCTGTGTGTGTGTCTGTGTGTTTTCTGTATATGTGTGTGTCTGTTTGTGTGGGAGGTGCTGTACTGTAGAGCGTGAAGGACTGTATGTGAGAGATAGCATAGGACTGTGTGGGTGTACAGAATGTGTGAACGACAGGATGTGAGCCACCGTGTGTGTGTGAGTGTGTGTGTGTGTGTGTGTGTGTGTCTGTGTGTGTGTGTGTAATGGGTATATTCGAGGTAATGACTCTCTCACCTCCAGGCCCTCTGTGTCTGGACTGGCACAGAACAGGTTCTTTAAAGCAATGCCCGAGTTATCGTTTGGACCTGAATGAGAGAGAGAGAGAGAGAGAGAGAGAGAGAGAGAGAGAGATAATCAGTGAAACCATCAAAGATCCCTGCTCTCCATCTGTTAGATAATCATGTGCCGTCTGTTTGCAGACCTAATCTTACTGGTCCCGTCTAAACAAGTGTTACAACAACAGTTGCATCATGTGCAAAAATTCTGTCAGACCTGGACCTTGATGATGAATCTAGAGAAAAACAAGATCTCGCTGGGCTTCATGCTCTTAACTTGGCAGGAAAACAGCAGGACATTTTTATCCAGTATTAGCCAGTGTTACATGTATGCTAACTTTACCCCTGCTGCTGGTTGATGTTTAGGGACACCAGCAGTGAGCGTGTTCATGTCCAGCTACCTGCACAGCTAACTTTGCGTATTGTCGCATTATCATAGCTACAACCTGCGGCTACGAGAACAACCGGAAAAAGAAATCCACAGATACACAAAGAGCAATAAATGCTCATTTCCTTGTTTAAATAATTATAGGAGCCAAAGAAAAGAATAATAACTTTCTGTCCCGAGATATATTGTTATCTGTCCACGACTGCTTACTTTGCTTGATCAAACAGCAGGAAAAAAAAGATGCAGCTGGTCCTGCGTTTGCCTTTTTTCCACGGCGGACATTTGAAATGTCTCGTGTTCGTAAAATCCGGTGGAAACACAAAAAGAATCCAGAACCAAAGCCTCATTATAGTAAGGCCCGGGCACAACGGTACGTGGCCTCAGGACAATGCTACAAAATCTGGACCAACCAAATAAGAGCCGAAGAAAACATCCAGCAACCACTGGACATCTGCGACAAAACCAAAGTGAACTTCAGTCCTACTGGACTGAGTGGCAGATTATTTGGGCACTGTGAGAAAGATATGAATAAACAGATAAATAAAATAAAAAGAACACACATACTGAGAGACCAGAGCCTGGGCGCTGAGACTGGTGGACACAAACAAACAAGAAGAAACCAGAGAAAACAAACCAACGGTTCTGCCAACGAGCTGAGCAACACTTCCTGCTACACTCACAGCAAAACAAGACTCAGTGTTTACCAGAGGAAAAACTCACACTGACAATGAAGCAGCAACATATATGAATTAAGTTCATTCTTATACTATATCTCATCTTATATTTAGCAAATGTGAATACCACTCTTTTTCCTTATTCCTAAATTATTATAATCACTGGAAACATTGTGCAACTTGCTTTGTAAATTCATTGATTCATACACAATTACTCATTATTATTATTCATATTATGGTATTAATTATTACTCATATATGATCATGCCACAAGAGGAAGTTTAAACGTGGGAAACTGAAATATGTGAAATATGGTGAGAAAAAAGAAGAGATGGATTGTAAGATTTTTTTTGGAGAGGGAGAGAGAGAGAGAGGGAGAGACAGAGAGGGAGAGAGGGAGAGAGAGAGACAGAGAGGGAGAGAGAGAGGGAGAGGGAAAGAGAGGGAGAGAGGGAGAGAGAGAGACAGAGAGAGAGAGAGAGGGAGAGGGAAAGAGAGGGAGAGAGAGAGACTAAGAGGTGCTTTTAGTGTTATTTGACTGTAGAGGCAGAGAGGCCATTACAGACACTCCTTCCGGATCTATTAAATCCCTCATACTTTCCCTTCTGGATTGCGTCACCTGTGTACTGTTTGGAAAGTCTCCTGCATGTCTGTGTGTGTGTGTGTGTGTGTGTGTGTGTGTGTGTGTGTGTGTGTAAGTGAGTGTCTTACTGCTGGGGATCTCGGTGGGTCGCTCAACCACAGAGGATCTCTTCAGAGCAGGTTTGAGTGGCTTCTGAGGGACTGGACGAGTAGGACTGAAGGATGATTCCTCGGTAGAGATCTGCAAACACACACACACACACACACACACACACACACACACACACACACACACACAAAGATAAGAAACAGCACTCCAAACCCTCGTCCTGCTTAAAAGATCAACCCCTCTGTCTCGTACAGAGAACTCATTAGACAAATGGATGCACTTCTGCAGAGTGATGAGATGGAGGAGAATCAAAGGAGGGAAAGAGACGAAACTAAAAGAAAAAGCACATGAAGAAAGAAAAGAAAAAAAAAACAGACGCAAAAAAAAAAAAAACAGCTGGAGCTGAGAGTTAAAAGACGAACTCTCATGTCGGCCCTGATGTTACATTTCATGACTTCAATGACTTTCCGTGCTGGAATTTCCATGACCTAAAAAAGATTTTTTTTGCTGGGTTGTGTTAATGAATTTAGTTTCAACCATAAAACATTTCACAGATCAAATACTTGTGTGAAATTAATTAGAATTCTGTGAAGTTGCCCGTTTATAAATTCATTATTATTCCTGATATAGGAGGCTGGTGTTGTCCTTTGATATTGGACATCAGCCGGTTGGAGTTTCTTTAATACTGTTCCTGTTTCATTTTTTCAATTTTCTGTTTTTTTGTCTTTTGCGAAGTAATTCTGAAATTAAAGAAAAGCAGTGCTTTTTTTTGTTTTTTTTAAAGTCTGCTTTAAAAACACAACAGAGGTGGATGAGTCTGTTTTTTCCTTTAAGGAAGCAGTTCGGAGATTTCTGCCGACGAGACGGAAACATGAAACTAAACTAAACTAAAAGAAGCAAAATGACACATATTTCTAACTTCTGGCATAAAAGGGGTCGTTAAAAGATCACTAATCAAGACGTTTGATACAAAGATGGCCTGAATCTGAATAACATGCCGCTGCACGAGAAGGAACAGAGAAACTGGAAAGAGGGTATGAAGTCAGAGAAATGAAGAAAAGAGAAGAGAGATAAGGTAAATGAGCATCACACACACACACACACACACACACACACACACACACAGACACACACGCCCTCACATATGTGCCGGAGGGTGTTCTACTCAGCCACTCGCTGCAAACGGATGAAATTGAAATGAAGACAGAGCAAAGAGATAAATCGACATTTGGAGCAGCACAGTGCACGCAGGGCCTGGAACCAATTTATACATCCACCTAAAACCATGGCTGCCCATTTCCAATTGTCTCTCTTAAACACACACACACACACTGAACCTCATGCAGTCTCCTTATCTCTGTTATTGATGGCTTAATAACACACGTTAATGCTCGGAGCTATCAACCTGTAACACACACACACACACACACACACACACACACACACACACACACACACACACACACACAGGAAAACACCCAGTGTGCGTTTCACACTTCAACATCTTTCCTCTTCTTTTAAAACTATCCAAGCAGGAGTCTTTGTCTTTTTATCTCCAAGAGCTTTAAGTGCAACAGATACAGTGGCAACCCCATCACATTTTATTGTGTTGGAAATTTAATTTTAAATGAATAAAATTTAAATTTTTGCCCATTTTACCTACACTCAACGACCGACACTGACAAAGTAAGAAGATGTTTTCACAAAAGTATTCAGACCCTTTGCTCGTCACTCCGAACTGTGTTCAGGTGCGTCTGCTGCTTTAATTATCCCTGATTCGTGTCTTAGAACTTGAGTTGAGTCCAATCCAAGACAGAAACCAAGCCATGAAGTGCAAGTAACAAGAGTTTTCCCAGGAGCACAGTTTCCTGAATGATTGTGAAAAGGACGAAGTTCTGAACCAGCAGGACTCTTCATGTTTCTCATTACGGGTTATTGAGTGTCGACTGGGAGGGAGGGGGGGGGCAAAAATAATCAATTAACAATTAAATCTACAGCACAATAAAGGGCGCAAACAGTGAAGGGGTGTGAATGTCACAAGCAGATCTGGTGATGTGAGTTACTCTTGATTTCTTTCGCTCGGTTCCATCCAGCCAACTGTTCTGTCGTTTTTACTTATTTAACACGTCGGTCTTAATTTCAAATGTTAAAACTTTAAAGACCCCGACGTTCCTTTTTACCATGAGCAATGGGAGTCTACATGAACACACTATTATACACCACAGTGAGAGAAGTTTTCTCTCTGTTCCTCCTCACTGATATGAAGTGGGCGGGGCTCAGTTGGAAAACAGTGATGTCATGCGCTGCTGTGCACCAATCAGGATTTAGCAACATACAGAAAATACCGCAGGATGTTTCTTCTCTGACTGTTAACTTTGAGTGTTGCTTACTTGGTTGTAATTATTTCATGATATAGTGGAATATTATTTTGAATCTCACTTACCAACCAATACATTTCCTCATTTGTTTTGTCATATTAACCTGCCTAGATTATGTTTCTCTGTTTGATATTTTATGTATTAGGTATTTACTTATTTATTTTTTTGTATTTAATTGAATTCTTTTCTTTTCGGATGCCTATAATTTAATTTACTTCATTGGTCCTAAATTGTTTGTGTTTTATCTATTTTGATCTGATCAGATTCATTATTTTTGTTTGAAAACTGAGTCTCATAAAAGGCTTTAAATGGACCATGAAGTAATACCATCATCTTGGGACCATCTTTAACAGCTTTTGTCCAACTTTTCTTTTCTAACAAGCTCCAGTACAGTTTCTTTGTCACATATATGTATTTATATAAATATTTAGTTTCCAAATGTCGCTGTTTGTCCCTCTCCACCCCATCTCTCCGGCTGCAGTGACCCTGACCTGGAAGCGGACCTCCTGACTGGCCCGGTGGCTGTCGTTCTCGCTGCAGGGGTTCGACACGACCGACAGGCGCTTCTTCTCCGCGGCGGCTCGCTCCCTGATGTACTCCAGACGCCTGGGCCGACCGAGCTGCTGGGACAGCAGCGACTGGAGCTGGGCACGCTCGATGGAGCCCAGCAGGATCATGGACTCTTGGGGAGGAGACACAGACAGAAGGGGAGAAGTGAGAGAGAGTGGAGGAGGATGATGGGAGGATGTGGAAGGCAGTTTTATGGAGGAGAAGGAAGAAAAGGAGCAAGAGCAGGAAATAGAGGAGGAGGAGGAGGAGGAGGAGGAGGATGAGAAGTGCAAGAGTAAAGCCGTTTAACTGTGGAAGAGTGAGCAGACTGCAGGAGATTCCTAACACATGTTGCAGCACTGCAGAGAGATCAGCTGAGTTACATAACAACAGCCTAGAATGCAGTGAATGTGCATTAACCAGTGTGTGTGTGTGTGTGTGTGTGTGTGTGTGTGTGCGCGGGCGGGTGGCAGCTTGCTTGCTTTAAGTAATTGCCTTTGTGACAGTACTTGCTGATTATGTATTTGGTTAAATGCCGGAGCTAATTGTTCCCGCACGATTACATAATTGAGACAGTGTTGGAATAACAAATCTGCACTTCAGCGAGGTGGCGAGCGCGGGCCCCCGTCAGCTCGCTGCGCCCAGGCAGGTTTGTCAATCAATCAATCTCCGTAATGAGCACGACGCCGAGGTCGCCAAGAATTTGTTTTTCGGTACACAGTGGAGAGGACGCTCGGTCCAATGTCGAACGAAGACATCAATATGACAATCAGACAACACACATCACAACAGCTGTCAAACATCTGATGAAAGTAGAACTGTCTTAAAATGATGAGCTTCATAAAAAAGTCTGTTCTCCCTGGATGATTTAATGTTTCCAATACTTTTATTTAATCAAGCAAAGTGACGAGGGTCAAGACTTTCTGCTTTTAATCTGAATCCTTCGATTTTGCTGATGAATTCTGATTCTACTGATGACCACACTTCTTTTGTTTTTTGCATTAACTGCACAATTTATTGTAAATAAATGTCTTATTATTTTGCCTTCATCTTGTGTTTCCTTCACTTTTTTTCCCATCCAGACCAAACCAGGTCATGACAGAGGGTTTAAGGTGAAATCTACCACAATAACCAGTTTAGGAGATGGAAAAATAATGTAAACTGTGGAGGTCTGACTGTGAAATAACATGTTTTTTTATCTGTATCACACATGAAGCAAGAAAGCCGTTTATAGACTCTGTTTTTTGGAAACGAAGTGAAGCCGCGGATGTGTTCCTGAATAATTAAAAACGTCTTTATTTCAGGGGGTTAAAGCTGCATCACTGTACATTTTTCAGCCATGTTGGGGAAACAAAACAAGCTACACAACATTTGCATATTATCAACTTTATAAAAATAGTATAGTGTCCATGTTAGCAAGCAGTGTCAGCAAACAAGGAGCAACATTATCCTCCATTTGAAGTTATATAAGTCCAATGTTCACTCCTTTACGCTCTGTTTTGGTCTCCACCATGGTATCTGGCTCTTTAGCTGTTAAATGCTCCATTACAAACGTGTAATGAGCTTCATACGAGTATTACAATAGATAATTATTAAAGCTGCTTCTCCCAGTGCGTCTGTGTGTGTTTGTGTCTCACCAGCTGACTCCACCAGGGCCAGGGTCTTCAGGTGACCCGTCAGCAGGACGTTATGCAGGTCTCGGTAGCAGCAGTTGAGAGTGATGTATCGCACGTCCCGCACCATAATGTCCTCAACACGGATATTATACTTCCTGAAATGAGGGAGAAAAAAAAGGGGAGGGGGGGAGAAAAACATGCGGTGAGGAGGAAGAAGATGAGACGATTTTGAAAACTGGTTGAGGAGATGAAGGGATAGAAGTAGGTAAGGTGAGAAGAAATAGAAAGATGGATCCATTAAAGTATCAAATAACATTTCCCTGAAGAGTCTGAACATGCACACTGCTGACTTTTACAATTTCACATCGACTGATGACTTGTCCCTGAACTATAACCTCAGCACATCCTTCCTGCAGCCGACCGCTCAGTCCAATAACGCGCTACGCTGTCAACACGTCATCCGGATGTTTCGCGACAGCAACGGCATGACCATGTGCACAGTAGCGGGGGGGGGGGGTGGCTGACATTGTGCGAGCAGGTCTTGCCTCAGCAGAATCACACACCCTGGAACAGCAGCCATAAACACTCAGCTCCCTCTTCCTGCCGGAGCCTGCCAAAACCTGCAAACACGACAGCAGTCGCTCGGCGGTTTTTCCGCTGCCAAGCCACGTCGCCGTGCCAGAACACGGGCTCCGGCCAAACCCCTCCGCTCCTTGTTGCGGTGACAACTCAATAGATTGACCTCCCTTGAAACACAAAGTTAATTTGATGACCATCCCCCACTGCTCCGCCGCTGCTCAGCACAGCACTAAGTTGGTCGAGGATCCCTATTACAAATTCCTGGTGCTGCCTTCAGGCACCAGCAGAATCCTGGGCCAGAACAAAACCTGACAGAAAGGCTCTCTACAGGTCGTCACGTGGTGATGTAAGAAACTAACAATGGCATCGAAGAGTCAGCTCACCCATAGTCGCACGGTCGTACCGGACCGCTGTGGTGAAGAGGGAGCTGAGCTGGAAAGGTAAAGCTCTCGATTCACCGGTTGATCTTCGTAACCAACCCTCGCCTGCGGTCATGAGCTCTGGGTAGTGACCAGAAGAATGAGATCACAGATTCATGAGGCTGTAGTGAGTTTCCTCCACAGGGTGGCTGCGCTCGGCCTTAGAGATCTGGTGAGGAGCTCGGAGTAGAGTCGCTGCTCCTTCACGTTGAAAAGGAGCCAGCCGAGGTGGTTCGGGCATCTGACCCCCCCCACCCACCCTTTGGAGGTTGTTCCAGGCTTTTTCAACTGGGAGGAGACCCCCGGGGTAGATCCAGAACTCGCTGGAGGGATTACATATCCCATCTGTCCTGGGAACGCCCTGGGATCCCCCAGGAGGAGCTGGAAAGCGTTGCTGGAGAGAGGGAACTGGTCTGGAACCTCCTGCTTGCTCTGCTGCCACCGTGACCCGACCCCGGGTTGGCAGAAGAAAGATGGATGGATGGATGGATGAAAGTTGGGTTTGCTAGATGCCTTCCTACAACCTTGACCTGTGCAGCCTTAAGGTCGGGTTATGCTTGAAACAACTGGCTCATACGCCGATCACACCTGACGGTAAAAATAATGTAATGTTTCTCCGTTTAAGGCATCATTTCCTCCATGACAGATCTACCACACACCTACTGTTATCAATCCCATATAACTAAATAGATACGGTAGATCTGATACATCAGTCTGTGATAAAAAAATACAAACAAATATATAAGTAAAAATATCACCCTTGAAAGAAGCTTCTTTTTGCTGATGAATTGGAAGCCTCTTTTAATTTGCCAGCGGATCTGAGAGAATAATGTAATGCACGCCTCTGAACTGACCACAACCGCTGCCAAGACTAATTTCCCTCGGGATATGAAAGGCAGTTGATGAAATCTGATTGGTTTCCTCTTAATTGAACCTCCTCCCCCGCAAAGGCTGGGGCGATACATCTGAATAGTTTGAGCTATCTTGCTTTCATCCTCGGTTTATAGATTTGAGCCAAGATAAACAGAGTTATAGGGTTATAAATCCACGCTTATAGATCATCCATATTGCCCACAGCGGAGTGGAGAGGCTTGGGGTGTTGATATGTGTATGTGTGTGTGTGTGTGTGTGTGTGTGTGTGTGTGTGTGTGTGTGTGTGAAATGGGGGGTGAGGATTTAGGGGGAAGGTGTGGAAGCCAATAAAAGGATGTTTGTAATGATCCGGAGAAAATGTGATCATCTCCTGCGGCTTCGCTCGCTGAGACAACAGTGGACGACGGACGGTTCAACACGCTGTAATTGGCCGTTATGAAATGCTAAGAAACGCACAGTGACAGATACAGAAACAAATGATTGTGCACGCACGCACACACGCACGCACACGCACACACACACACACACACACACACACACACACACACACACACACACACACACACACACAGAGTGATGTTATGTAATTGTTCCCACACTTTTTCCAACGCTGAAGGGGAGAAGACAAGAGACTGGGCAGAATAAAAAAAAAGGAAAAGAGGAGGTGGAAAAGGTTTCATATGTGCAACCGGGTATGATGAGTGAAGGAGTGGGTACCAGCATATCTTTAGTGGAAATGTGTGTGTGTGTGTGTGTGTGTGTGTGTGTGTGTGTGTGTGTGTGTGTGTGTGTGTGTGTCTGTGTATGTTGTGTGTTCTGTATCTACAAAAGCTGCACAGAAATAAAAGATAAGAAATCCAATTCTCTCCCTGTCCGTGTGGGTGTGCGAGCAAATGTACATGACATCATATGTGTGTATCACATGGCAGGCGTTACATGAGTGTTCCTGTGATTGTGTTTGTGTGTGTGTGTGTGTGTGTGTGTGTGTGTGTGTGTGGGTGGGTGGACGGTTGCGTGGGTGTGAGATGGATAATTTCCAGTTTGAGTGAAAAACACATACAGCTTGGAGGGGGCCACGCTACCTACAGTGTCTCATTTCCCTCCCTCAGCCTCCACCTCCGCTCTCGTATGCTGCAGTAATATAACACACACACACACACACACACTTATAGACACACATGCGCACACACACACACATGCACACACATATAAAGGCTCAGTGATGGAGAGTGGTAAGAGGTAAGAAAAAAAGGAAAGGAAAGATGGAGGGAAGCAGGAGCTTTCTGCAGAGTGACTCAAGTTCATAGTGTGTGTGTGTGTGTGTGTCTGTGTGTGTGTGTGTGTGTTATTAAATATAGATCGTTCAAGGAGATTTTGTGTGGGTGTTTGTATGTGTGGGCTGTTTACACACACAGATACACACACAGATACAGAGGGGATTCCTGACCGTTTCTCAATCATCTTTATGCTTCGGCAACTTTAAACAGTTTGACACGTGTCATTATGTCGAGATAATTTGATATTTTTTATTGATCGACGATCATGTCATGATTTATTTTCACTTTGTGCGCACACACACACACACACACACACACACACACACACAGACAGAATATGTCTATGTATCTAATTCAATTCAGTTAAACGTGTTGAAACTTGGATTATTAATATTTGATAAAGTTTAACAAACTTGCAGAGACAGAATTACACTGAAATTAAAGGATAAATCTTGTTTATTACAACTTTGATTATGTTTTTGTCGTTTGGCAACCATCATTTCTATCAGTTATGACACTGATACTGAATTTATGAACAAACCAACAGTTCAGACAGATGATCTAAACTACTTTCTTTGGAGGTAAACCAAAAGAAATTGCACCTAAACTGCCCTTGATAACCTGCACAACCATGTGCTACTGTACGTACAGTGTGGTGGGTCAGAGTGCAAAATACCCCGTGGCAATCAGAGGGTTCACTGCCATGCACCTCCAAAACAAGGGGATGCTAACACCAGGCACACATTTCAAATAGCAACAACACTGCAAGACAATTTTAAGAGGATACTCCATTTACTCTCCTTTTGAGGTAATAAAACGATCAAAATTGATGCAGCAGAACCAGAGACTACAATACCCACAATGCAACTTAGCTTGGACTCAAGTTCTTTCCTTCCCACACACACACACACATGCACGCACAGGATGGGAGATGGGATGCGTTGATAAGGAGAGACAAGAGCCACAGAGATGGAGCGAGAGAGCAATAGATGATGGAGAGGTGGATGCTGCGGGTCGACTGAGGTGCTGACGGAGAAAGTGAAGGACAGAGACGAAACTCTTGGGGGGGGCGCCACGGAAAAATGATGAACAGATGGAGGATGAAACGAAAAATTTCCCTCATTACTCCCAATTTGTGAATGATGCACCCAGACTATCATCTCCACCGAACGATTTGCCAACATCCATAACAATAATTGCTTCCAAACAATTAAATGAATGGTGCTTCTGTGCGGCTTCAGACAGCTCGGAGGACGCGAAGCAGCTGCTAATCCCATTCAGTATTTTGTGGTTGGTATAAATTATTAATGTGGGGTGGCATTTGAAAGCCATGTAAAGCAGAACCACCGAGCCAGGCACCTCCACCCACGTTTGTCTTTTTGTAAAGCGAATTCCACCCGCCACATGCTCCCTGAAAGTAAGAAAATGTGCTGTGTGCGGTTCAAACACCTAAATTAAAAGCAATATTTGAGACCATTAAGACTCACTGTGCACTCAGCTTTAACTATTAAAAAGTTACATTAAGAACTGGGAACACAGACACTTTTTCTAAACCATTACTTAACTAATTAACCTTCCACAGTTAAAGAAATAAACCTCTGCAGAGCAAAGAGAAACTTTCAGTAACACTCAAACAAAACTGACTGGCCTGCAACCTCGACAAATACACTTGTAGTACATAGTGTATGCTATATGGACGAATAAACTGGACATTCATACGTTCCTTTTGCATATATTTTAGCCACACAACTGCACAACTGCAATGAAAATGGCATGAAGAGGATGAATAACAGCCTGACTTTTCATCTAGAGTCAACAACAGGTCGAAATGTTTTGTTTCCAACACATCAGTTCATCAAACCTCTAAAAGTAATCGATGAATTCTCATCCAGTGAGCCAATCAGGAGCCTTTCTTGCTAGATCTGGTGACTTGTCAGATGCCTGCACCAAGCACAAAATATCTTGTGATTTTTTTGGACAAACCTGAACTCATCGAGTCACCAGTGTTTCTCAGTGAATGTTTTCTCATGTGGTTCGACCAGTCAGCAGAACTCCTTCTCAAACTTTAGCTCCACTTACTGTCATTTTTCAAATCGTGTATAAATGGTAAATATAGTAACTATGGGATGATATAATGGATGAAGGTATTTAAGCTACTTTCCATTGAAAATAGTTCAGTGGAAACAAAATGACATGTTATCATATGCATGCTAACATGCTTAACAAGTGACACACTTGCTATCATGCCAGCATTATCGTGCTAATAACTTAAATATTAATTGTTAAAACCTAAACTTTAGCATGTCAACATTTAAAAATGCTGTTCAGCTAGCCTGGTTCTGTCCAAAGGCTATCAGTAGCTTAGCCTAGCACAAAGATGGAGTAGACAGGCGTGATAAAAAACGCTAATTACGCAAATCAATAACTTCAATTGTTTTTAGACAATGCCATTTCTTGAAAAATCTTTAAATCAGAAATTTTTTAAAATGACTTTCTTGGCATGATTTTGTGTTGGTTGCACATGGTATAAATCTGTAGCAGTTAATTTAGTTAATTATTAGTTTAATAGTGAACATTCGCAGTACGTACTCGTGGTGTCCCCAGCCCAGCTCTGGGAGGTAGGGCAGCTTCTTGATCCTGATGATGGAGTCGTAGAGGGAGGGCTGCAGGGACTGGGCCACGGCGTTGGCCAGGATCACCGCTATCATCACCGGCAGGATGTGGGAGATCTGGCCAGTCAGCTCGAACACGATGACTGCGGTGGAAACCGTGTGGGTGACCGCTCCCGACAAGGCCGCCGCACCTTTGGGCGGAGGGGGAGAGGACAGTGGGGTGAGAGGAAGAACAGAGAGGGAACGCATAAAAGCAATCGTTTAGCTCAGGTCTGGTGCATCATCCATCTAAATGACAGACAGTTCAATATTTCAAGTGCAATAAATAATATTTTTACTACTCCATAACACACAAGAGAGAGGACCGTTGATCAATAAAAACATATCTTAACGAGTTGCTGAGATTTTTCACTTTCACTCATGGACGCACACATGGATGTGTAGCTGTTCTTATTATAGTCATTCCCCCTTGTAGTGTAGTGGCCGATTGAACCCTAGTCGCCTTAGTAACCTTAGTGGTTACTTTAAGATAAATATTTACATACTAAACCAATGATGAACTTATTTAATACAATGTATTGTTATGGATAAAACTGAGATTAGCTCCGACTCAACCTCCTAAAATCAGTAATAAAGTAAACAGCGTATACAGCGCAATCATAGTGTGATAATAACATATTCCTTACGATGGTGTATATGTGACTGTGATACTGGAGTAATTACTGACTAATACCAGGCTGATAAATATCATATGTAACTTTTACTGGAGCGCTTTCATCATTATTATCTCCTCTACTCATTTATACTCCTACCGACAGAAAAAAGAGCAGGAAATCAATGTGTAACAATCTGTCCAATACTGGAACATTCATGGGTCAGATCATACAATATATTGTACATCCAGCATTATTGATCCAATCCATAAAACCCCACTTCAAGCTGTCAACGTTATCATCCCTTTATAAGTTTCCTTGACCAGACCAATCACCCTCTCTCCTTTATATACTCCCAGCCCAGCAAACCTAATTCACATTCTCCTCCTCTCATATACTCATATGGGAAAAAAATCTACTTATTCAGCTAATTCAATACAAAAGGGAACCTCAATATTTCCAAATCTTTTTTTCTGCTCAATAAAGTGTTGTAAAAAAAAAAAGAAAAAAAAGAAAGAAAGAAAGAAAGAAAAACAGCAATATAAAAGCTGCATTAAAGCAGACGGAGCAGCATGAGGCGACGTGAGCCTTCGCTGCTCAGCAGAGAAAATGGATGAGTCCAATCCAAAGAATGAGATGAACACTGGGAAAAAAAAAGAGAATAGAAAGAATAAAAGCATTAAACTAAAGTGAAAAGAGAGAGGGGAGCAGGGAGAAACAGATGGTGGGTGAGAGAGTCTACAAAGGCAGGTTTCACTGTTCTGTCTCCTAAGTTAATTAAGCCTGTGTGTGTGTCTGCCTTGCCTCCTCAGATAAATGCTGCTGCTCCCTCTGCCCAGCCTAACATTTAGTCCTTAAAGCGAGCTCCGCTGTGAGTTGAAAGAGGCTCATCAGAGTGTCAGGCCTGTAAAGGACTGAGTCATCAGCCACAGCGCAGCACAACAACATCAGCAGCCCAGAAAAACAGCCGTCGCCAACTCGCAACAGCGGCATAATCAGCGCGGCTGTCAACAAGTGGCACAGTGGAGGGGAATCACAACACTGCATCTCATTAGACGCACGACTTCAGGTAGGATGGAAATGATGTGGTTACATTTTAGGGGGGTGGGGGGTGGGGGGGGGCAGCTGGTGTCCGCAAGACAAGAATAAATCAAGGGTGTTTCTGCCGAAAACATCACATTGTAAAGTCTGTACTATTTCATAATCAGGTGGAATAGGAACAATAACAGAAGCCATTTCTAAGTGTTTTAGATAATACCAGAACTTTATCTGATCGCTGTTAAAGGTCCCCTATTTTACACTTTTCCAGTGTTTTATTCTAAGTTATGATATCCATAAGAAGATATATTCTCCCTGGAGCTCCAGCAACAACAGGACGGCGAGCCATTTTACCCTGAAATGTAAGAATTCACTGAAATGACAAAAGTAATTCGATGGGTATAATTAAATATCTTGTTATCTTTTTATCTGTCCTTTATATGTTTTGCCCATTAATGCATGCTACGTTTTTTTGGGACAGGACAAAAGTTTGTGTTGTATTCACATTTCATAGTTAAACTGTTAATAAAAACTTGACGTTTCCTGCAGTCGCTTCACTGTTAAATTCCTCTTCAGCAGTTCAGGAGATATAATCGAAACCGTTTATGTGCCGCTTCATTCGCTCTGTTACATACCAAAATCAAACAGGGCTGAAACGTGGACTCTGACTGAAGTCACGAAGCAAGAGGATGCCACTGGGAGGCTTTTATGCCCCCCCCCCCCCCCCCCCCCCCCGACCTCTCTGATCTCCTCCTCCATCACACCCATGCACGAAACCTCTGCTCATCGATTCAAACCTCCGGACGACCAAACACCGAACCTGGGTGTCGGAGCTTTGTCCATCACTGCCCCCCACCCCCCCACCCTCTGGAGCTCTCTCCCCATGGACATTAAATGCTCTGTCGCCCTCCCCAGCTTTATGACAGCACTCTAAACTCACCTTTTTAAAGCTGCTTTTAACTTTTTAACGCCCCGCTCTGTCACCGATGCTTTTATATGAGAACATGTTTTACTGTAGTTGTACACTCACCTACTTTACTCTTCCTTTTCCTGCTGCTCTGTTTTCCTGTGTTTCTTATTTTTGCTCATTGTTTATCTGGGTAAAGCATCTTTGAGTGCCTTTAGAAGTGCTTTGCTACCAAGCGCTAACTAAGATTGGGAATAATCAATATCTATAACGAGAATTACAGATTTTTGAGATGTCTGGTGAGAACAGGAGCAAAACAATGGGCCCTTCCTATAATTTGTATTACAATTATCCAGTCAGCCAATCATATGGCAGCAGTGCAGTGCATAACATCCTGGAAATAGAGGTCAGGAGCTTCAGTTGATGTTTATGTTGAGGGAAAAATGTGATCTAAGTGACTGGATTTCTACCGAGGCTCGCAGATGGTTGGGTCACAATCTGGCACCAACATCATGAATTCATGGACCCAACCTGCCTTGTGTCAACAGTCCAGGCTGATGGTGTTGGGCCAATGGTGTGGGGAGTGTTTTCTTGGCACTTTGGGTCCCTTAACACCAATCAACCATGGTTTGAATGCCACAGTCTATGTGAGTGTTGTTGCTGACCATGTGCATCTCTTTATGGCCACAGTTTACCATCTTCTAATGGCTACTTCCAGGATGATAATGCTCCATGTTGCAATGCAAAAGTTGTTTCATGAACATGACGGTGAGTTCAGTGAACTTCCAGATCTCAACGACTGTGGGATGTGGTACGGCAGAATATTCACAGCATGAATGTGCATCGTGAAGAACTGAGGCTGTATTGAAAGCAAAGGGAGGCCCTACCCAGTATTAGTATAGTGCTTGCTGAGTGTACATACATATAAACTGTATGTAACATCTCTTTAAATCCTCTCCATCCTGATTTTCCTCTATGAAGCAACAGCCAAAAAACAGCTACTTTCTACTTCAGATGTTTTAAGTTACACAACAAGTTGCATTTTCAACTTCCAAACTTTCTAGTACGATATAAGCACCTAGGAGCACCACTACCACCAAGTTTTGAGTTTTGTCTACTGGTGTCTGAACTGTTTTTGCAGGGGGATGTTTTGTTGAGTTTAACATGGCGATCTTGTAAATGTAATTGGATTCTGTCTCGAGTGTTTGAGTCTGATCATATTTTATGTCTCCTTTAATCTGGGTCCATTTACAGTCTCAATTTGGAGCTGTAAATTGAGCTGTAGGAAATATTCGCATTTATTCATTTTCTATGAGTGGTGGAAAGAAGGGTAAAAGTGGACAGGTTGATTCTGCACAGAAACCTAATGAGAAGAAGAAGAAAAAAAAAGAAATGAAAGAAATGTATAGTTTCCATCTTGAACAGACTGAATCACTTAGTGGAGCTGCTTAAGAAGGAGAAATAATTTTGTAGTTACCACAAAAGTGGCAAGTGCCAAAACCCTAAATTTTAATGATCTGAATCTAACAATAAAAACGACTTTCAAGAAATAAATAGAAGAAAAAAAGGGGGAAAAAAAGAGGAAGGTATTAGAGCAGAGAATCTGCACTGATTGTCTCTTTAACTTACCCACGACAGCGTAGCCTCCTGGCACTATTGGGTAGATGGTGCCATCTGTGTGAATGCCATCTGGGAACCAGGCTGCCATGCTTTCTCCAACCAGACGACCAAAAGCTGCCCCTAGAAGGCACACACACACACACACACACACACACACACACACACACACACAAAGAAACAGAGACTCAGAATCAATACTGGGCCTCATAACCAACCAAATAATTAATGAATGAATGTAAGTTTTCTCTGCTGCCAAACATAGTTTCTTACGAATGGTGGTGATTGTCGGCTAGCTGGTTAGCATGCTAACATGATAGAGACACGAGTTAACAGTGGCGTAAGCTTTCCATCACTGGAGAATGAAATCTGATAATGAACTCACAACGTTTCTTCTAGACTGTAGGTAAACAGCTGTTAATGCTAATGTCAGCTACGTAGCAATTGCAAAAACTTACAATTAGCTCCTTTAAGGTATTACAGCCTTAACATGACAATTACATTTCTGTCCCTCTCACAGAAGCCATTTTGTCCAATGTTTGAGCATTAAGCTTTGCTACGTTATAGATCTACTCTCCTCAGCTAGCTTGATGTTTGAAGGAAAGCAATTCAGTGCAGTAATGCGTTAAAGCTTTTTGGCACACTTGGTTCAACATTTTGGAAAATGTACTTGTACTTATTCACTTTTTTGCTGAGAGTTAGAGGTGAAGATTAATACCACTCTCATTGTTGTTATGCTAACAAAAGCCAGTGCCCAGTTAGCTTAGCTTTACAGGAAACAGCTAACCTGGTTCTGCTTAGAGGTAAAAAGTCATTTTTACATTTCAGTTTTTGTGAGGACAAAACAAACGAGATAAAATGTGTTAATTAGTGAGCTTTAGAGGAAGATTTTATGACTTTTGGCTAGCTGTTTCCCCTTGTGTCCAGCCTTTGTGCTAAGCTACGCTAACATTTCCTGGCTGTAGCTTCATTTTTACTGTACAGAAATAAGAGCAGTGTTGATTCTCATTTAATTCTAAAAGTTTCCTTTCATGTTAAGAGGATATGGTAAAAGTAAGTTTTTAATTTAATTAACATAATGACTGATGAATTTTAAACAAAACTTTTCCTACTTGTTGTAAATAACACATTTCTACCTAACACACACATCCACTCTCACTAACCTTACACACACACACACACACACAACCATTTGCTTCTTACCAATAACAAACACTGGCATGAAGGCTCCGCAGGGCACTGGGATGGTGGTGGCCAGGGCAGACATCCAGAACTAAGAAATAAAAAGAGGAAGATAAAGAAAGAGGACATAAAAAGAAAGAACAGGGTGGCATTTCAATTAGCTTCAAAGTACCATCCTGTGTGCCCCCTAGATGATAGCCAAGTTGAATCTCTCCACCAGCAGTGAGGAGGCGGCCATGTGAGGCTTATTGCTGAGGTTAGATTGAGCTGTCACTTTCACTCTTCATTTGACAAAGACCCTGAAATGAACCCTGGGTAATCAGCGGTCTCTGCCGATTGGCCGACACTGCGCCAGGCGAGCAGAAGAGACTGCTAATTAGGAAAGACAAACAAAAAGGGAAATGTCACCACTGACAGTGTGTGAGCGGTATTGTCAGGTGTGTGTGTGTGTGTGTGTCTCTGCGTGCTTAAATTTACGCAGAGTTCAACAGATATGATATAAGGCTGACATGTTTATGTTTGAAAAGACGTAGAAAAAGCATTATCCATGCACATTTGTCTGGACTCATCGGATGTTAGAGATCTCTCATTAAAGTTCCACTTTAGCTCCACACAGTCAGCGTAATATTAATCAATTCTACAGTAAATTTGTGATCAATATTCATACCCTTGACACTGGCTTCACCAGTTTTTAATGAATAATCAGTACTGTTGATCTAAAGGCCATAACACACCGCCACTGAATGCCGCCCCTACTATTTTCTATGTACAACGCCCACACCGGCGGCGGCTCGGCCCACGCTGCAACACTTCACACCACTGTTCTATTTCCAGACAACAGGCTGGTTTGTACTTTGCAGTTCGCCTTCCCTCTCCTCGTACGGTCTCTGCTTGCTGTCTCTCATGTGGGTGTGCAACATTGAGGTCAAGAAATATAAAAGAGCTATACGTCCCACATTTGTGTTTTTACAAAGACATTGGCACAAAAAAAAAAAAGAAGAAACAGTCTGCTGATGTTGAGGTGAGAAATCAAGCTCGAGTAGTCGGGATCTGCACATGATTTCAAAACCAACCAAGAGCTGTAAATACAAAGGTACAAGGACTGACAGGCAACTCTCTGACTGCAGTTTTAGTGATGTCATCCTGCATCATCAGCGCCACACAGGGAAATTAAATTCTGGTGTTATGTGTTGATTTATTTCCTCTGGTGTCACAAAGAGCTCATAAAGAAACAACAGAGTATCAGCACTATTAGTCGAGACTGGAACTGGACCTTGTTCATCTCAAATAGTGACAAACAGGTGGAAACGGGTGGATTTTAACTGTGTTTTCCCCCCTATAGCGGAAAGATAAAGGGTGCAGACAGACCATTCTCCAGCGCTGACACAGCACTGTGGAGGTCTGGCTATGCGAGACGTGTCTGACCCAAACCAAGCAGGTGTGACAGCATCTTCAAATTGTGCTCACGTTGAACCTGAAGTCAAATTTAGGAGCATCATGCAAAGATGAAACTTTTTCAAAATTTGCACTTACCCCAAGGAAAAAGGAGCAAATTCTGGAGATGAATACCAGAAAAATGTAAGTTCCCGGTGTTGATACAAAGATAAACATGGAAGATGAAACGACTACTGGACTGATCAACTGACAGAAAATTAATCAGTAACTATTCTAAAAGTCGATTCAGTTGTCACTTATGACGGGGCGTCTGTGGCTCATGAGAACAGTAGAGTCCACTAATCAGAGGGTTGGCGGTTCGATCCCCGTCTCCTCCAGTCGGCATGGGCAAGAAGCTGAACCCCAAATTGCCTTCCCATGATGCAACACCTGTGTATGAATGTGTGTGAATGGGTGAATGTGACTGAAAGAGCGTTGAGCGGTCGTCAAGACTAGAAAAGCGCAGTCCATCTATGTTTGCATACATACAGTAAGAAGTAGGAATTATAGTTTTGTACAAGCCATTACACAAACCTCATCAATGTAATAATCTCACGGTTTCAAATAGACTTTTTAATTACACTCATTGCTCCGTCTCTCTCCATCCCTCCATGCCTCCCATTCTCTCCATCTCTTCTCGCTCCCTCTGCTCCGTCTATAGTTAGCTGTAATTAAGGCCGGCTGCCATGGTGAAGTAATGGATCTCCTTCTGTAACCTTACACTGCCGCCGTTTTCACACCCCGCACTGCACGCACACACACACACATATGTACGTAGGTGTTCACACACACACACATACTGTGACACAGACTCAATGCTGAACGCAGCCAGGTGCCAGAGAGTAACAGACGCACAACCAGTTGAATAGACAAAATAAGCCTCGTGGGACAATGAGGCAGTCAAGGGAATAATTCCTTACACTTCTCTTGTATTGTCTTTCTCTTTCTCCACCACGACTACAACGTTCATAAGAGCCAGAAAGATTTAAAAGGATCTGGAAAGTCATAACATGGGCTTAACTTTATTACAGAGGCCATGAACTCAGAGGAGAGAGAGTGTGTGTGTGTGTGTGTGTGTGTGTGTGCACGAGTGTCCCCCGAGTGAAGCTGTGGGGACATAACGTCAAAACCACACTGAGCGGAGAACAATGGAATCTAATCCTGCTGTGAATTTACAGTTAGCCCATAAACTCCACAGTAACTGAAAGCTGCTGTTCACAGACGCTCCTACAGGAGAGTAAATCATCACAGTGTGTAATAATGATCTTAGCACGTCATAAAAATGTATAAAAATGCATCTGCTTAAAGAAACGCTGAATGGCAACAACCAACCGACAACAACTGCCTGTAAAATGATAGTAAACTGGTTCAAATGTAGGCTGACATGAAGAATGTGTAAATAAAATCAAATAAATTGTGAATTTGGCCGTATCATAAAACATGGTGCAGGTGATGACAAAGAGCAGGAGGACATGTCGTACCACACACTGACCCTGAAGTGCAGCTCTGCTGTTTGCAGATGACAGTGTAATCTGAACCAGCTGCTTGTTTACTCATAATAACACAGTCACACTCATAGCCACTTGAGCACAGGTGAGTGTGACAGGACGCTGGCTGCAGTTTCTTCTTCTCTCACTGTCTGCTACAGCTACAGTGACCCACGGCTCAAGGTTGCCATGGAGATGGACTAATAGGCATAAAGACTCGATTCCCCTCCGGCTAGAAATTTGGGCCCACATGTATTTACGCTGCTTCAAGTCTTTTATTTTTTGTGCTCAGTGTTGTTGTTGTATCAGTACAGTAAATACTGCAGCTACTATAGTATATTAAGATACTTTATTATTATTATTATTATCTATACATTTACATGTTATAAATACAGTATATATTATTTATACATTTATATGTTGTAGCTGGTCAAGATTTTCAAGAACTTATTTAATATATTTTTGCCCAAAATCTTAATCTGCAGAGAAACTAACTACTAGTTACATTTCCTGTTTGAAAAGAGCGAAGTATCTTTTCCATTTGCGCTCTATGTCTTTTTACACTGCGGGACCTGACAGTGCTTTGCTGGGTGGTTGAATAGTTACTAGAAGGAGCGGTAATGAAAAATGCAAGTCAATCAAAACTATGCATGTTAATGTATTTTAATAAATCTTGCATATCATATGTTTTGTATACCGTTAATAAACTGGTTTGCATCCGAAGAGAAAGAAATCACATCCAAAAGACAGAGATATACTCATTTACGAACTGAACGGCATTGGTTAAGCTCTTGTTGATCTCTTTTGTTATGTTTTGTTGCCAATATGGGAAATACTTATGAACTATCATCCTGCTGACACACTGCATATACTGTGAAACCACACCGTGCATCATTTACATAGAAGAAACAACATCCGGTGCATGACATTTCAGTGGAGTCTCCTGTGAATGCTGATGTGTTTGTGATGAAGTCACACTGACTTTGTGCTATTACTTCAATAACACAATGTGCTTCCATGCACTTTCATACACTTGTATATTATACTGTAGTTGTCATAAAAATGTGGATGGGAAGTGAGTCACTGCAACCTTGACTCTGCTCCTTCCAGCATCCTGATAGTACACGGTTTATATATAAACAACAGCATTAAACAAACTATGCTGTCTTCAAGGGCAAGAGAGATAACAACAGCTTGATCATTTGTCTATAACATGACTGAAAAAAAACAAACATTGCATCAATCTCAGTTCATCTAAACCTTCCTATCTAATAGAATCAGCATGATCTGATGTGTAACTCAATAGGCGAGTGGTTTTTTACAAGGTTATAACCTGGTCCTGCTGAAACTCCTGCTGGAGTTTACAAGGTCTTACAGCCGGAGTCTGCAGCACATTTACTATGATAGGAAACAAGCAGGTGGGTAGTTTTGATGTCTGATTCCTTGAGCAATTTTCAAATTGACATGGTATCACAGTGTAATTGAGAGCTGATCGTTTTTGACGAGACACATTAGCATTTTCCAGACATATTTCTATGCCCTTTATTTGCTCAATTTCTATTTATATCCTCCTAACTATTGCTATATCCAATTCTTTGCAGCAGCAATGACTCACTTTCCCCTGGAGGAATCATTAATTTTTCATCTAATCTAATCTAATGTAATCTACTAAGTGTACATCTCACTGAGGTAGCGCACAACCATCAAAATTTATGAGGATCTGTGACCTCCAACTGAAGGAGGACTTCGATGAACCGCCAGAGGAAGCGGGAAGAGTCGCGGCAACAAAAGCGAGCCGAGACCTGATTGTTGGGTTGTCGGTTTCAAACCCTAAACGAAGTAGAAGTGAACAAGGAAACCTCTTACATGAAAAGCTCCTGCATTAAAATCCCATTAAAAATTACTTAATGACCCACATGAATTCTTGACGGTAGCTTTAATGAGACTTGCAGTGTAAGTTATAGAGCTGCTTCAGGGCTAAACTATTTCAGACGAAAAAATAATTAAATTCAGTCAATACATGTGACGACGCTTTCATCAGTCGACATGATTAGAAACGTATTTGCAGAGCTAATATAACAACAGCTGCTTTTTAAAATATAATTTTAGTTGGATTCAAGAATTGGACCCAAGTTCTGTTTATGCCAAAACTGACTCAGGAAACCTGAGAGTCAGACGGTCTGACTAAACAGCAATGTCCCCTTTATTATTACATTTACTTTATGTGCAATTATAAACAAATTTAGCGTCAGTGCTTGGGGTAATACGCAGCTATGTACCTCACATGTAGGCAGGTAAACAGTTTGTCTTTTTGGTGGATGCTTTGTGCTTAAATCAAATGCGTGATGGCAGATAAGAAGCTCAATTAAGAATCAGCTTTATTATTAATGATGCCTCCATCTTTACTATACTTATTATACTACTTACTGGCCCTTTCATACACATTTAAGATAGTGCTAGCTCCACCAGCCTCACTGCAGTTAATACCGACTGTCAGAATGATAAAGGAAAAAGGTGTTACTCCTAAAGCTGGATTTATAGTTCTGTGTAAAGGCTGCGGTGGCTCCAGGGTTAGTGTTTTGTCAAAGCGTTTGATGGTGTTTTCTTCAACAAGTTTCCAATACTAGCAGAAATTGTTGACAGCAAAGACGACAATTTAGTAAATCAAAGAAAGGTTGAGTAATCTGCACCTTAACGGTAACACGACCATCTCCACTCACTGCTCCCTAATTTAAATCTCTAAATGGGATGTTGCTTGTATCCATGGCAGGACTCCTGTTAATCCCTTGCTTCAACTATAAATCCAGTTAAAGAGATTCTGTTGTCGTTGGTGTTTAGAGACAATTACACAGCCAGGACAAACCAATATGACTGACTTTCAAAATGGGATTTAAGTGAGGGTGTTTGCAACGGACAAAACAGGACAAATGATTATGCAAATTATGGGAGGTACAGGCTGTTAATTTCTTTCCTGATAATCAACCCTTGTTATTACGTAACCCAATTTACATTACGACTCAAGCCTGTACAAGTCTTGATTTTTCTCCTGCAGCTGGTGACCGACTCTGAACAAGAAACAAGGAACGGCCAATCAAAGTCTGAGAGCTAAGCAAGAGGCTGAGGATAGTAAATGGTGTGAAAAGGAAAAAGCTGCATCTTCATGTTTGATTGGTTGTTTCATAAGAGTCTACGACTGTGTGGTGTGGAGGCTTAGCGACTGTCCTCACCTGAGTTTATTCAAACATTTAAAATAGTGCAGTAGTAGCAAAAAAAGTCTTCATGTCCTGTCTCCTACTTCAAATTTCCTTTAACAATGGAGGCAAATATTGCTGACTGACAATGACCATAACCCTTATAGAAATAAAGATGCCTAATGTTTAACTAGATATTAACCATAGAGGTGACAAATCAGGAAATACTAGTAGTGTGACCTTTGCAGAATGTTTCAATATAATTTGTTCAGCTGAATAAATGTATCTGTCGATGCAATTTCTGCTGAGCTGTGCCACTGAGGTTAAGATTTGAATATGTAAAGACAGGAGCCGCTGTACTGCTTAATAAGTACAGCACCTGGTCCTGCTGTTGCTCTTAAGGAAGAAACAGAAAAGCCGACCAAGAGCTGCACATTAAATTCAGGAGAATATCGGCCTATAACCATGAGATATGATGTAGTTACATTAACTGCATATTAATTGCATATCTTTGATCAATGCTACATTGATATCGAAAATCCTTCACCTCAATTGAATTTGATCAGACTGAAGGATGCATGCATGTTTTATTATCTTATTTAATTAAAAAAGTTCTTATCCAAACTCTCACTGTGTGATTTTATGCTAATGAAAGCTGACTGTTTGCTAAGCCAAGCTAAGTTAACGTTGCTACGTCTCTCAAGCTTTCTGTGCCGTTCAGTTTAGAGTACGCTAATAACGTTGGCAGGTTTACCACTCAAAATATGTAAATTTTAAAATAGTGGGTCCTTGAGACAGTTGTGCACAAAAGCAGGTTTCTCATTTATAGCCAGCGACTGTCAATTTTTGCTGATTGAAACGACGACCATTGCTAGCAGATTTAGCCGCTGCAGCTAACTAGCTAAAGGAACTAATGTCAGCTCAGTGATTTGGTTGAAAACGTTGTCTCTGGCTGACTTTCTGATGTTTCTACCTGACTCCTTTGAAAACTAGAACCCTACATACAGACATGATATCATGCTAAAAGACGCTAAAGAGGCTAAAGTTACATGATCCAATTTTAAATGCTTAATTGCTCGTAGACTATTGTCAAGTGCATGTTTCACTTTTAGAGTTACAAGTTAAGACTTTTAGCATGAGGACCAATCAAGGTGTTTGGTAAATGTCTTGGATGACGCATTTGGCCATGAAAGTGTAAAGTAGAACAGAGCCGCTAACGTTAGCCTACTCTCTGATAGCATCCAGAACTGGCTTCCTCACAGTGTTAAGAGTACTTCATTGTGAATGTGATCAGATTGCCGGTATTACTCTAAATACAGCTCCAAATGGCAGAAAAAAGTAATCTGATTGATCTATTCTATGATTAATTGCCATTTATCATATTTCAGCATTTCAGTTTTAGAAATGGGCTAAACATAGATAATGAAGGGGGGAACTAAAGAGTGGAATAAAAAACACTAGAACATAAGTGCGGTAGCAGCGAGAACTAAAGGATACTTCGGTCAAGGGTATCAGTTGTGACGCACTATCCAGGACATTTATATTCTATTTAATTTGTCAGTCATTTGGGAGACGTCTGTGCTTCTGTGTGTCACATTCAGAGGACAGTCTATCGCCCGGGGCCCTCAAGGGACCCTCAGGGGCCCATCTTCTATTCCCGCTCCAATTACAGTCCCGCCAGCTCTCTGTCACTCTTACACACACCCACACACACTTACACCCACACACAGACACACACTGATAGATAACAGAGGACTTACACAGGCTGGAGGACACACACACTCCTGTATTAAGAGCTGTTGATGCGCATAATTGCACACCACTGAAAATAGCACTTAGAACATGCTAAATTAGTTTGCAGGTTTTT
>NW_019175495.1:61052-64646 GCF_002260705.1 Seriola dumerili
GTGATACTTTATTAACCAACATCGTTTTCTGTATAACTTTAGTTGACAAAACTACATGTACTTTTTCTGTAAATAAATAAATAAAAAATAAAACTTTTTTCAATGTCAAGGACAGTAACAGATTCAGTTTAGAAAACACATTTCAAAATTATTTCCCTAAATCTGCCTGTAGCCAACTGCCCACACAAGCATGCACAACCACAAAGCCCAGCAGCAATCTATTCTGCACCCACTTGCACTTTTGGGCTCTCTTGATGTACTTTACTTGCTGTATAAAGTCCAAAGCCACACACTCACACACACTCACACACACACACACACACACACTCACATACACACACACCTCTTGATGCAGTGAGGAGAGATTTACAACCTTTGTTTTTTGTATTCGAAAAGGACATTTCATTTCAGCTGAAGAGAGCAGCCTGAGTAAATAAAGGTCACATAAAAAAAGAAAAAGAAAAGCCAATGTAATCACAGCACAAACATCTTCTACTCCACAGGAGAAAAATGAATAAAAAGTAACTGTTCATCAGGCCAAAGAGAGCAGCGACTCGGTTGCACTACTTCATATCACAGTGGCTGTTTTTCTCCTCTTCACTGAGACTCTGGGGAGTTGAGCCAAGTACTGATACTTTTACTGCACCTCCCCCTCGAGTCTCTAACCTCGGCAGAATCAAATCAGCTGGGATCCAAAGAGTTTATATAGATGCTTTTTTGCTTTTAACCTCAGATATACTGACACTCCCAGCTGAGATGGAAAACCAGTTGCTGTTCTTAATGATTTTTGCACTTTAAAGTAATTTGCTATATATTTTATCCTCACTGTTATTTCTGACTCTGCACCTCGTCTCCTTGCCTCACCTACAACCTTAAAGCTCGTCAACAGCCGCTTTGCCACTAAACGGTATAAACATCACTGAAAAGCGCATTTCTGAAAATGTGATAAAAATTTATATATCAGAGATGTTTTCTCTTTGCATCATCGTGAAGAGCTGAGCTCGGTTCCTTTTACATCTTTAGATCTTTCCCCTTATGCAACCTCGACTTTGAAGTGAAAACAAATGATCTATGCTTGAAAGTTGAGAGAATTTTCATATAATTAGTTAAGTTTCAAATCCCTTCTTGACTCTAATTGGGTTTGGTTGTCAACATTTGCAAGTAACTAAAGCTCTAAATCTCTGAAACTCTGAGATCTGTAATCGGCTTTTGTTGGTCGAGAAGCTTGAGCAGGTTGGTTGAGCCACAGAGTTGTTCTGAAATGTTAAAAATGTCTGGAAAACATTAGCAATAACACAATAACCGGCACTTACTTTTCCACCTTATTTAGCATGAGCCTCACTGATAAGGATAAAATATCAATCCAGAACAGATATATGATAAAAGTTGAAGTCGGAGATTCTCTTGGGATTGTTGCAGCATGAGATGATTTTTTTGTGGAGACGAGACGCTGAACCAGAAAACGAGACAGTCGTATATATACACAGAGTGATGTTTCTCTTCTAACAAACAATCTTTGGCCAAGTTCAGACACCAGTTTGCAGAGAGCAAACGTTTCATTTAAGCTTCTGTGGAATGAAAGTTATTTAGCAACTGCAGACACAATCTGCCACTGGTGATATTTGTTATTTTAACCGTCAACAGTTTTACCTGATTTTCTTTTTTTTGGACCCAAACTTTAAATGGCCTCCTGGGAACATAACTTTCTATATTTACTTTTAATTATTATATACTTTTGTCTGTATTAGCTGAAGTGAAATAACCTAAAATCTCCTACCTTCATGACGATGAAGAGGACCAGGGTGACGAAGACGTTGACCTGCGGGTGTTTCCAGGCTTGGGAGTGTCCGATGTAGTCGAACTCCTCGGCGATGCCCTGTTTGGCCCACGTGCGGTTGTCCAGTAACGTCACCAGAGACTCCTTCTGGGTGAGCTGCGGGGCCACAGGAAGTGACATCATCAAGATACTAAAAACCACCAGTAAAAAAAAAAAAAGCTAAAAAGCTAAATTTCATTCTTTTTGTCTTGAATAAAACCAAACTTTATGGGGAACACAGAGCAGGAAATTATTCACAACGACGATGCAGAGTGAAGTCAGACTCGTCTACATTAAAAGCAACTCAGCATATTAAATAAATGAAATGGACGTTTTCAGAAGTCTCATTTATCTCCTTTTAAAATACAGACTTCTGCTTCCGCTTCACGTCTCCTCGCTGCTATTGGATAAACTTTTTTAACCTAAACTTTTTACAGTATAACACTTATTATTACGTCTGTGGTGATAACTGAGCCAAATCTATTGTAAAATACTGTAACACAACAAACATTAGAGCTGCACAGGAGACTCTTTACTCCTCTCTGCCCAAGAAGCTCGTAGTAAATATCTGTTATTCTCTTTGATGCTTGAGACTGCGTTCGCCGTTCACCTTTCTTTTGACCTTAAACTGCATTAAAACTTGACTGGAGGTGTAAATGTAAATACTGCTGCTCGGAAATAAGAATACTTTAAATGCAAATAAAGAGCTGCGGCTCATCAAGCTCAGGAGATGATGTGCATGAAAAAGTGTATTAAAAGATATCGCTGGAAATTAAAGACGGGCAGGCCGGGAGTGTAGAACCACAAAGCCGTCTACGGTTCAGTGTTAAAAGACACTGGTAATGACGGAGGAGTGTGAGAGGAAGACAGAGGGATTTGAGATACAGGGAGACTCGGAGTGTGTTCTCTGGAGTGGTGCTTTAAGAGGAGGGGGTCAGTGTAGACAGATTTAGAGCTTCAGAAGCCTGACTCACCCTCTCAGTGCTGTGTGTGTGTGTGTGTGTGTGTGTGTGTGTGTGCTGTTCGTGCGCATGAGGACAGAGGATGCATAGAATATTCCTTTTCTAATTCTGATAATTAGACAGATGAAGGGAGTATAATTGGAGAGAACACACACACACACACACACACACACACACACACACACACACACACACTTATGAGTCATCCCAGGAGCTTAAGGACAATACACCCGCCCAACTCTCCAGTGTACGGAGACGAAGCACATTTTCACCTGCGATGAGAATATTAAAAAACAATCCCGCACTGACATTAATGCTGATTTATTTATTTGTCTTATTTTTTTGTGACTTAACAGATTGAATTCAAAACTTTCTTTTCTCAATTTGGAGTTGGTGCTGGTTGTTGTGTGTGTGATATGGATGTGTACTGATGTATCTGTTGTCATTGAAGCGTTAGTAGTAGATAGAGTAGCCGCTGTCACAATATGGCGGCTGATGGGGGATCGAACTAAATAAAATAAATAAATGTAAGAAGAGGAATCCTGCAGAGAGGTTCGGATAAAGTTCTGACATCAGTTTAAATGTACTGGGTTTTCTCAGTTGATGGTTTAGATGTGACGTTGATACGTTTCCTCTCATTCTCCTCCGTTACAACATTAGTTCTGACTGAACAAAAGAAAAACATCCTCTGGCTGAATTAAACATGTCAAACTACTCCACACTTCAATTACAGAAACGGCCTCAGTGAAGTGTGTATTAATAAGAAATAAAATAATAATAACAGTATGTGATTAATGGGTGTGTATGGAGGGGGGG
>NW_019175495.1:65069-82569 GCF_002260705.1 Seriola dumerili
AGGGAGAGAGAGAGAGGGAGAGAGAGGGAGACAGAGAGAGAGAGAGGGAGAGAGAGGGAGAGAGAGAGAGGGAGAGAGAGGGAGACAGAGAGAGAGAGAGGGAGAGAGAGAGAGGGAGAGAGAGGGAGAGAGAGGGAGACAGAGAGAGAGAGAGAGGGAGAGAGGGAGACAGAGAGAGAGCGAGAGGGAGAGAGAGAGAGAGAGAGAGGGAGAGAGAGAGAGGGAGAAATTAATGCTGCTGATTCAGTCGACATCAATACGTGAAATCAGCTGAAGTGTCCAGAGTGTGTGAATGAGGGAATTAACACAGCGGTCGTTACCGCTTTCATTATTAATGTCACGGCAACAAGGTTTCACACTGATGGACAAACAGTGGCATTTTTTCACTCTGTGTGTTTGTGTGTGAGTGCGTCTTATTATATAACATGCAACAAACCATGTGAACTTACAGCTGATCATCATGGTGTGACTTTATTTATATGAGGCAACTTCCTTTATACTGGATAACAGCTATCGTTGTGGCAGAGCACAGCAGGTACACGTGATCTCCTTTATACCAACACGTTAAAATACACTCTTAAATGGAAAAACATCTTGTAAACACCTCGGTCGGTCACTTTTCCTGATGTTGTGACGTGTTATAGAATCAGAAGCAAACAAAGACGGTTCTGCTGGAGGCAGCACGGATCCAACAAAGTCACCTCAAACATTTGCTGTAATTCTGAGTTGACTCCATGAATGAACTGAGACGAAAATCCTGATAAAGTTTTAGAGTCACTCTTTTCTTGATGTTTGTCGACACAGAAAATGTCAGGCGCGAAGGCTACGTCCACGCTACGACGTTTTCATTTTTAGCCACAGGCAGGTGCAGGTGCAGGTGCAGGTACGTGCACTGGACATGTACGAGCCGGTGTAAACAGGAAGCAGATTGTCTTCTCTGCAGTTGATTAGTTGCAAGAAAAATAAATAAATACTACAAACGAGCATCAGCGAAGACAGCTGCGGTGTTCAAATACAGAACCGCCACACTGAAAGCAGAAAATCCTTAAAAAAAATGACAACAAACAATTAATTGATAATCAAAATAATTGCAAATCTGAGTGGCGGAGTAAACACATCACATCAGTGTGTTAGATGTAAAATTACTGCTTCGCAAGTGAAATGCCTGGATTTAATTTAAAAAGACACGAGTTTTGTCAGTAAACAGAAGAATATTTAACTGGAATATTCATGTCAACACTGCATTTAAAAGCTCCACGTACTTCTTCATGAGGAATTTGTTGATGGCCTTCTGTTTCCTGATGAACTGCACAATGAGTCGGTTCAGGTAAACAAACAAAGCTCCACCAAAACCACTGGCAATACTGCAGAGAGAGACAGACACACACACACACACACACACACATTAGAAGGAGTTGGGCTTTGGCATAAAAAGACGAATGTGCGGTCAAACTGAACCTGGATGGAATAAATTAGTTTAAGTATAAACAAATCAAAGCATCAATTAAAAACATTTTCCCTCTCAATCCACCTCCACAGGTTCCTCCCCTCTGCACACGGCCACAGTAAAAAACAAACAAAAAAAACAATGCAAATGTAATGAGTCTCCGACAGGCTGGAGGCGGACGTCAGTGGAAGGTGCAGATGTAATGCGGTTGAACCGTAACGTACAGCAGGATATAATCCACGTACTGCACGAGACGTACGTCAACGCCAGGGGGAAATAAACATCCAGAGACTCACACAGGACGGAGAGAAAGTGAGGACGAGGAAGGAGGAGAGAGGAGAGATGGAAAAAAAAACACGTAGGAGGAATATGCTGTCGATACAGAGGAGGGAAAAACATTGACAAACATTGGAAGGAAAAAGAGAGAGAGAGAGAGAGAGAGGGAGATAGAGAGAGAGAGCATACAGTCAGATGGGGATGTGTGGGGGAGTGGGAGATAAAGCAGAAAAGGAGGTTTACATAAGCATGCATTTAAAAGCTCAGTGGGAGTCCTCTTCATGGCAGCGGGAAGAAAAGAAAGAGGACAGAGCGAGAGAAAGAATAGACTCAGACAGCTACGCAGACAAGCTAATGCTTATAAATTTATCTCGCTGCATTATTAATTCCATCAAATACCTCTGAATAAATGATGAACGGGATGATGAGGGAGTCTTTGCCCTCGTGGCGCGGCTGAGGAAAACACTGCACGTGTCTCTTTTTGTGTTCGGGATCAAATGTCCTTTTTTCCTCTGAGGGGGGGGTTTGAGATCAGGATTTGGGGTCAGGGTGTTTGACTGTTTGAGGTCACGCAGGGTTACAGGTACGGCCAGGTGGAGGTAGCTAGCCCAGAGGTGCTGAGGAACAGGTGGGTGAGGTACGACCAGCAGGAGAGCTGCAACTGATTGACTTTTTATGATCCATTACTTATTCGCTTCAGCACGGGAAAATAAATCAGGTGAATTAATAAATGAAAGAAATAAAAAATAAATCTGTGCTGTGCAAAAATATCTGCGTTCCTCTCTGTACTGAGTGGGCGTGGCTTACAGGTATATACAGTAGATAGTGGTTAGAAATGGTCTAATCCGTTTTATTTTCTGCATTTAATCATCTACTGCCACTTACACTCCTCAAACATACTTTATATCTAAGTGTTTAACTGCAAACAAAATAATACAACATTTTATCTGAACCTCACGTCCTTGATGACGACGGGAGATCCTGACACCGTCGTAAAGACTGATTGTAACGATGTGTGTATGATGATAGTGAGTCATGACTCTGAGAAGAAGCTGTGTGATGTTTATGTGCATATCAATAATGTCCAGGCAGACTCTTTCTGTGCTGTCAACAGACAACCCTCACTATCGAGAACTAAACGTAGGCAAATTCAATTTTTCTTGTCAACAAATCCGATAAAAACAGACCCAAACCAAGAATGACTAACGAGTACGGTGCGTTTCCAACAGCCTGATATTCTTATTCCTCCCCGCTGTTGTCCAGAAACTATTAATAACATCATCATCATCATCAGTTTGTTCTGAGTGGATCCCACACACACAATCCTGCTGCCGCAAATACTCACCAGAGCACAAACTTAAGTTTAAATTAAAATAACAACGTCCAGTTGTTTTAGGAAATTATCAATTATTTTCTGACGTTTACCCGAGGTCGGTTCGCCCCTCTCCCCAGGGTTTTCCTTGAGAAGAAGACTGACGCATTGTTGGTTCATCACCAGCCTTATCCTTGAATGTTTTTGACCACTCATGGAGCAGCATCTTACAGAGCGGTTCCCCGTCGTGTTTCTACCTGCTGCTCTAACACGCCACAAACACGAACATGTTCCTGCTGACGGTTTCACACTATTCCACCCATCCACCGCGCACAGAGTCTGATTCATTTGAGTAACAGCGAATCTAAATCAGAGAATCTTTCAGTCCAGTCTTTTTTAAAACCTTGAAATACATCTGTTGCAACAACCATATAAAAATCTGCCTGAAGGTGTGATGTGATGAAGATTTTCACTGTGCCGCATGTATTTGCACGTGTGTTTCTGTGTTTTTGTGTGCAGGAATCAGGTCGTACCTCAGCCTCCTCTCGTCCCAGTGATTCTCATCTCTAACGCCTGCAGGTGTAAACACGGAGGAGAGCAGTGTGTGACTCTTCAAAGACGTGCTCTTGGCAGCATGTAACACAGAACTAACTCTTTCTGGCCTAGTTGACTGAGACACTGACCGACTTTCCCCGCTTGACAGCTATTGGCAGGGGAAGATGGGAACTACACACACACACACAGACACACACACAGACACACACACACACACACACACACAGACACACACAAACATGCCTATGCACACGTACACAGTAGCACAGTAAATCCGAGGCTAAGCGCTCCGCCGCCTGCTCTGGAGGCAGCGTTAAATGTACTGTATGTGCAAGTCGGTGATGCAGCAGTGGGTGTTAACACCTCCGGACGAAAGGAAAACAGCCAAAAGATGGAAGAACAAAAGAGAAGAAAGAAGATGAAGACGAGAGGGATTTTCTTCTCTTGTGGAGCCTACGCACAGTTACACTCAGGCATGTACTTTCATCAGGGAGAGAGGGTGAGGCAGGGAGGGAGAGCACCCCTCCCGCCTCTCCACCAGCTTCCTTCTAGGGAGCATGTGGTCTCATTCACAGCCGAGGAGGAGCCCTCGGGCGACGGCAGGATAAAATAAGACATCCCTCAGTGCGCCAGCAACTGTTGCAGACTGAATTATCCATGTAAGGTGACTCACGCTGGGTACCCTGAAGTAACACCTTCGCAAAGCTACAGCGAGAGCAGCGCCTCGGTAACGTGAATTTGTGCTGCAGTGACAGTAAGTGGGGAAACCTGTCAGAACAACCGGACGGATGTAAACAATGAGTCACAATGTTTGAATCTATTTGTTTCTGCAGACTTTTGTGTCAAACCAACCACTGATTTTTCTGGTTATGAAATCATAAATTGACCAATCACAAGTCAAAACTTACCCAATGACAGCGAAGGCAGGAAGCTCCTGGAGGTCAAAGGGAAAGTCGAGTCGGAATCGGGTTTTGAACAGAGCTGTGATGGTTTCTGGAGGAAAGGAGGAGGAAACTACTGTCAAAACAATCATCAGTATCATGCAAGAGATGCAGACAGATGCAGACAGATGCAGACAGATGCAGACAGATGCAGACAGATGCAGGGCGCCGTACCCGTGTTGCAGAAGTTCAGGTTCTGTCCTTAATGGAAGGAAAGTTCAAAAAAGTTCAGCTCATTGTGGAGGTTTCTGACCAGACCTCCTAACCTTACACAGACGGACCACAGTGTTCGTGAACAGGGGGATGGAGAAGATGTTGTGAAAGAGCACAGGAAGTCCTGAAGCAGCCGTTCGATTTTTCTCTGTGAGCTTTAGGAGACAGATGTGCGGCTATAAACGGAGCACATCTGGAAAACCAATTTCACCTTCATCATCTTTTATTTTCACCATTAAGATTCGTTAAACGCATCACTAAGTTACTTTACATCTCCATCTTTATAGTGATGATGATTATACACTGATACAGTGATTATACACTAATGGAAACATAATTATGAAGATTAGATTTAATTTCTGGCAATAGATCCTCCTAAATCCTTCACACTGGTCCTTTCATTTCTTCATATAGATCTATAATCAATAATAATTAATCCTGTTGGCCTCTGATAAGTTTGACCTTGCTGTTATTTCTTGTTTTACAGCTTAAACAGTTTGTTTTGTTCGCAAATAGTCAGAAAAATCATCTTTATATTGAACTATTGAACACAATTTCCACACTTTTGAGCGTACTTTAAAAGTAATTTAGAACCTATAGCAACAAATGTTCCGAGGCATTTTTATTCACTTCACTCAATAACAACTTGGTCGTTAAACTTTCATCTATGAAGGTTTGAAGAATCTTTGTTAATTTGAATTTTTTATGTTGCAAATCAAGAAAGTAGCATAAACCAGACACAGACAAAGACGCAGCACAGCGCTGTAAACCGTCCACATGTCGCTGTTACCTTCGTCTCTGTTCCAAACAGCCAGCACTCTGAAGATGAAGGCACTGAAGGTAGCAGCGAAGAAACCTCTCCAGTAGTTCCTCACCGCGAAGAATGTGGACGTTACTTCAATACTGAACAGCACTCCTGGAAACACACGCACACGAACAGATATACAGGATCCCAAATAAGTTTAACACGATAAGTTTTTATTACAATATGTTTTATTCTTATTTATATTCTGGAGTCTCACCTCCTATGGGGGCAGCAAAACAGCAGCCCACTCCCACAGCACAGGCTGCTGCCAGCATCTCAATGTTCCTCGACTCATTCTGAAACACACACACACACACACACACACACACACACACACACACATACATACGGGTTTACACATCAAACCATTTAAGTGTCAAACCCAGAAAACAAATAAACAAGTGGGATCAGAAGCAGAAGCTGACGAGTAAAAACCAAAAAAAGAAAAAAGCTTGCTGCATTAAAATAACGTTGGTAACAGTTCATACAGCTTGTCAGATGACGAGTTGCAGCGTAACACACAGTAAGACAAATGAAAAGACTGCGCTGCATGACTGGAGGGCAGAGGGTCACAGTGCATCATGGGAAATGAAGGTGGGTTTTTTTTTTTCTGACAGGACGGATCTTACAGGACTTACCTTCATTCCTATGAGACTGGCTTCCTTCAAGCAGCATGGCAGTGATAAAGCGAGGTTAGTGTGTATGTGTGTGTACGTGTGTGTGGGTGTGTGTGTGTGTGTTTCCCTTTTAACTTTACACTCAGTGGCTTATCCTGGACTTACAGTGTGAAACTCTGAGTAGCATGCTGTACTGCAGCTTACACACACACACACACACACACACACACACACAAACACACACGCACACACACACACACACACACACACACACAAACACACACACACACACACACACACACACACACACACACACAAACACACACACACACACACACACACGCACTCAGATGGCCACACAGAATAATGAAAGGAAGTGGTCAAGAAACATTTTGCAAATACAGCTTACACTGCAAAACATCTTCATCTTTAATAAATATTTTAAAACTCTCACTTGGTTGGAATATTTCTGCTTCTTCAAAGTTCAAATCAATGTTTTCCATGAAATATGTTTCTTAGAGTTTATTCTGACACTCACCCTTGTTGTTAGAATCATAAAACTATTAAGGACTCAAACACTGAGCTTCATGCAATAATATTTTTATATTATTATCCTAAACCTTTCTTAACTTTTTATGTACAACTGTCTCAAATTGGACTCTCTTAAAGGAGCTATATGTAAGTTTTGCTATTGCTACATAGCCAACATTAGCTGTTAAGCAACGCTAACGCTTGCTAACTAACGTTTTTAGTGTTTTCTAGTTTGTTATGCTAATGATATTGCAAATATCAAAACATGGACCTACTCACAAGTACGTATCAAGCTAAAATGACCAATGTATATAAACATATTCAATTTAAATTAGCTCTTTGTAAGTTCTGCTCTTGCTACACTTCCAACATTGGCCAACCGATAAGCAGCACTAACGCTGGCTAACTAACGTTTCTAGTCTGTTCTAGTTTGTTATGCTAATGATATTGCAAATATCACAACACGCACCAACTCTCAAGTATGTATCAAGTTAAGTGGCTAATGTACAGTATAATTTAAAGAAACTATTTGTAAGTTTTGCTAATGCTACATAGCCAACATTAGCATAGCTTATCAGTCAAGAAGAAAAGTTGCGAGTTCAGCATCAAACTTCATTCCTTTACTCATCAACAGCTGTCTCCAGTGGTGGAAAGCAACCCTCTTGTTTTGCTTCTATTTCTATCACTTCTTTTCCCCTACTGAAGTTAACATGCTAACCAGCTAGCTCCAGCCTGGTTGGACTGTCTCGCCAATTTTCCGATACCGAGTCACGGTAGTGTCCGTTTTAATTTTTTTTCTTGCTTTGTAACAGGTCTGGACCTCTCATGAAATCATTTGCGCAGGAGAGAAAATTCTGAACCAGAAACCTGGTAAATGTTTTTCTTATATCATTCATATTGTATGTGCCACATAGGAACACATCTGTTCACACTTTTGGCAGTTTTAAGATTCTGGAGGAGATCCCAGAGTTTCCAGAGACACGTTAAGTCGGGCTGTTTTTTAGGGAAATGTTCAGAAAATGATGCACAAGAATATAAAAATCTGGGAGTCATAAAAACATAGGATCCAAATATTGTTGGGTTTAGAACAAGGTGATATATAAATATATATATATACATATGATAGTGTCTGACAGATGATTTTAAGGGAAAAGAATAGGGGAATATTTTATTTTAAAGGTTGAAAAACATGTTTCTGAGACTGGACAACACAATAAATATGTAACATTTTGCAGAGTGGATCAGCTTGACCTCAGGAGTGGGAAAGAAAAGGACACAGACTGCAGAGCATGCAGGGAATCATGCGATTGAATTACCTTAATCCCTACAAGACCAGGCTCCTTCAGGTAGCATGGGAGTAAGAAACAACATTAAGCTAATAAGGACGGATGAACGCCACCAAGTGAGGACGATTTAACAAAGATCAACCTCATTTTCAATCAGTCGGTTCTACTTCATTAACAAAGCAGAGTTTTAGCAGCAGAATTTACTTCACATTCATAGTTCTGATAAAAAAAAGAACATCCTTTTCAATTACATCTGATCCAGTAAGAGCCCTCTTCAAATTATGGCATTCACAGTGTGTGTGTGTGTGTGTGTGTGTGTGTAGCACTCGTCCCCCCTCGTCTTTTTTTAGTAGTACAGCACACTCTCTGAAAGCACGCTGAAACAAAAAGCTGGTTCTTACAGCCCACAGGCGACATTAGCATACTGTACTTCAAACTGTGGAGAGGACGAGCTACTGCTGCAGAGGGACGCTCCACACACACACACACACACACACACACACACACACACACACACACACACACACACTCTCAGCATCAATACTCAGCACTACACTCTGGGGGGGGGGGGCGCAGGAAAGGTTAACAGAGGGTTACTAGGAGACAGTGATGACGATTATTGCAAGAGAATAATGGAGGAGATGAAGAGAAAGAAAGTGTTGACAGAGGTTTGTCTTTAAAAAATTTAAATTATACTGGTATGAGTGAAATGCAAACATGGATATTCACTGTTTTCAACAGGAAGTCAACATGTAAACTCTGTTTACTACTGACGAAGTCGAGGAAGATTTCACTCTCTCACCGTTATTTTTCCGCATTGTTATGGGGTTTATTTTTGAGATTTTGAAGTCTACACTACAATCATCACATGTCCGCACTTTATAACATTAACAACATGTTTGAGACGGTTTCTGTTTCTGGCCACTTCAGCTGATCCACTAAATCACCTTTACATAAAAGGTTCTGGTTTCCCACTGCAGCTCATACATAACACGTCCTCCTCCTTCAGCTCGAGGCCATACTGCGGCTTTGACTCCAACCCTTCGTTCAGTCACACTGCCCCTCTGTACTCTCTTCAAACCGCCCCGTCTTCTTCCCTCCATGTCATCACCCCAAGAGAGGTGCTCACATCTTCAGAAAAGAGAAGGATGAGAGTCTCTCTGCTTTCCTTCCAGCTCCCGGACTCCTCTCTCCCAGAGGATGGAAAAGATGGAGAGGAAGAAAAAGGGGGAAAAAAAAAAAGGAGGAGAAGGAACGAGGAGATGTTGAAGAAGAAAATGACTTTGCCTTCAATCTGCATCTTTTCCACCCCCCCCTCTTCACCCCCAACTGAAACTCTCATCTCCTTCACTGCGTCTCTCTGAGAAAAGTTAGTTTTGAAGATGAAAAAGATGTAATTTGTTGACAAATAGCAGACTGATAAAACATTTATAAATTGGGGGTATTACAGGCTGTTGACTTTACATGGGATGAAAGAAATTGATTCCTGGGGAAAAATAAGAAAAATTTGCATTTCGTGCCTGTCTTAACTTTTGTTTTATTTAACCCCCCCCCCCCGTGTGTGTGTGAGCACTGCCTGAAGACATCACCGGCTGCTCAGTTTCTGAAGATCAAAATCACAAATAATAAAAAAAAAGAAAAGAAAAGAAAAAAGCATCAACTTCTTCCGTATGTGAAACCTCCCTTCATACTTTCGAAGCGATTTTGAATCTTGGGACAGGTGTCACTCTCGCTCCTCTAACCGAAGACGCTCTGATATTAGAAAGCACAAGCCACATCCATCCGTACAAAACTAATCCTCACGCGCTGCGGGCTGCAACGCACGCGAGCGCAGCGGGGAGAGGGAGATGAAAAGGCGTCAGTGTGACTTGTGGGAGGAGGCGCTGTGAGCAAGTGTCAGTCTGTTGAACGGGCCATTTTGCCACAACCTTCCTTCATACGTTCATCTGTTTTTTTTAATCCCGCTTCATCTCCGCCCACAATCCCTCTCTTTTGCCCGAATCTTTCATTTTTTTTCCGGCTTCATATTGTCACTAAAACAGCTGTTTGCAATTAACCCTAGATTGGTTTTAAAGATTGGGGCATAAGTAAGTCATATTGAAGCAACTAAAAAAGAGAAAAAACAAACATACTGTAAAGTGTTGCTCTATGTTACCAGGGCAACAATCTGAAGTGTTACCAAAAGCAAAGGAACCTCTGTATTGTTAATGCAGATATCTGGTACTTTATGATTGATAATCTTGTATTGATGTTCAATTCGAGCATCTTTTTAGGAGAATATCAACTGTTGATAATAAAAATATTACAAGAGGGGGGGGGGGCCTGTAGACAACCTGACAGGCAAAACCCGGGGTGAAAAAGTTTGGCACGCGCTCGCTGCTGCTTGTTAAGCTCATTACTTCGAAGGCACAGCAATAACAGAAGGCGGCTCAGAAAACAGGATTTTGAAGGAGGTGAAGGAGACGGAGCAGGAAGCTTGAGGGTTGAAACGCTTTCTTAAAAAAAACGGATGTGGTGGATGGCGTGTTCGGTGTATATGAAAAATAATCATAACGAGAATAAATGAATAATAGATGTTTTAATTTAAAAAGTTTTGCCAGTAAAAGGCAGTGACATCGAGGCAGCAGTTGTGTGTAAAATGAAGAACGACTGAGAGAAAACTTGAAAGGAAGAAAAGAAAAGAAAAAAAAAACAGTATTTACCTCATAAATTCCTCCGAACAGAGACATGAACTTGCTGAGGAGAGCTGCACACAAACTGGCGATGTGCACGAACGGACCCTGACAGGAGGAAGAAGAAGAAAAGAAAAAGACATGAAATACTACAGGTGCGAACATTACGAGTTAAGAAGCACTCTGCCTCCGTGTTTGTTGTGCGTCACAGAAGACAGCGCATAAAAACACATCAACAACAACAAAGTCTGAACATTAAAATTCAAGGGGATGAAGTTCAAAGTGGAACTAAAAGGATTAAAAGTGAGAGGGAGTCGGAGGAGTGATGCGCAAGTCGAAGGAAGTGAATCCAGGCTGTTGGATGCACAACACAACCGAGAGGGCCTGAGGCTTGAGTGTGTCCGTAGGTGTGTGTGTGCGTTTGTGTATGTGTGCGTGCGTGTGTGTGTGTATGTGTGTGTGTTAATATGTCTTCAGGCTTGGCAGTCTTTTGGGGGATGCCATACTTACCTGAAAACAGTTTTTTGCTAAAAGACTGTACACAACATTATACACAAACTGGTGTGTGTGTGTGTGTGTGTGTGTGTGTGTGTGTGTGTGTGTGTGTGTGTGTGTGTGTGTGTGTACAAGACATAAACAACATCTGCGTGGTGAATTTGGGGATTCCACAATCTCCAGAAAAACATTCCTCTACCTCCCTTTGGGTTTAGAAAATGTCCCGAGTCAACGCTGCACCTTCCTTCTCTCCTGTTTTTGTTGTTCTCTTCTCGACCTGAACCCGAACACGTCGGCACATTGTGTGTTATTTACCACCAGGACGTTCGAGTGTTATTCTTCCTGAGTATATGCTGGATGTGGAGCTCTGAATTCATCTATTTGATTCATTTGTTTATTTGATAGAGATGTTACTGAACAGCAGTAGAAAATACACAAAATTAAAATGCACATGGCGGATTGCACCAGAAATGCTAATTTACATCCGTGGTCCCTATAGGCAGGTTAAATAAAACAAAAAAAACATTACACTACTACAAAGTCCACATGTGTAGAGTATTTTAAATGTATTTTTTAAGTTTAAGTTTTCCAGTTTTCATCGTGTACACAAACTGTGGAGATCAGGCGAGTTTGTTTGGGTTTATACGAGTGTGTAGAAGCGAACCGTCACTCACTACCTGCACTACTTAAAGCTAAACTTTAACACAGTACTCAAGTGAGTTTTTAACACTATTTATGGCTGCGATGCTTAATTCACATGACTTAGTTTGACAGTTATCTCGGTTAAAAGGCGAGTAGGTGTCAGACTTAGAATGTGGGCGTGCGGCTATTTCCTGGAGGCAGCAGGCAGCAGTGCAAAGTGGATTCGTATTGAACTCAAATGTACCAGCGCTAAATACTTGGATCATTTGTAATTCATGCAGTGAGGACGTAGGGAAGGGGAATGTGAATGATCTGTGAAGGAGGTGAAGTTTGACGTATTGTTGCATTTTAGTTGTGCACTGATTTCTGACACGACAGAGCTGCTGGAAAAACCTGACTCAGAGCAGACACCTGCGCTCCAGATGCTGCTGCACTTCACTCTGACCTAAAATGGGTTTTTGATGAACGGAAATGACTTGAATTGAAGCTGCAGACGTCCATTATTCTCCTCTGATACTGAAGGTTTTATTTTTTGATGTTGTGTAAGCTGATGGCAGCTTGGTGCCAGTTTCTTTCCTACATTTCCTCACAAACAAAAGACGCTGTGAACTGAAAACTCTGTTACCAAACAACTTACTTTCCCGGCACTGCTGACCTAAGTGTCAGTGACAATGAGATGTATCTGTAAAGGTAAGCTTATGTTTATTTGCTCACGCACAAAAGCACATACAAGTAATTTTGCCTCAAGGTTTTGGCTCAACGCTCATTTGAGCAGCCTGTATTTTGACTCTCACATGGTATTGACTGACTCACTGATTGACGAGGCTGTCGGCTTGTGCAGTGTGTGGGCGTGTTGTTTGTTACATAGTGCAGCTTCCCATTCAGTAGAGCAGTTCCATTCAAGACTATATGCACACTGCATAAAAGGGTGTATAGAGTGGGCGATGCTGATTTGTGTGTGTGTGTGTGTGTGTGTGTGTGTGTGTTACCTCCTTGCCCAGTGGCATGCCGCTGCCCAGAGCGCAGGTGAGGCCGATGACTTTGGCCACAAACGTTTTGAAGGTGAGGTATTCCTTCAGCACCACTCCCCTCAGGATGGTCTTCATCTCTGGGATACCTGAACCTGCAGGAGGGAAAACGAACACACACACTTCATCCAACAACCTCCTGCACTTCAAAGCTCCTGAAAAGGCCAATTTGTGGTGAACTGGTCTGAGAGCAAACCAGACGTCTGCGCCTCCTCTAGGCTTTAGAAAATCTAGCTTGTGAGGGGAGACTTCGGCCAATCAGAGGTGTTTCACATGGTTCCATGGTAAATTCATGATAATTCAAGGGATTAAAAATGCAATAAATAAGTTGTCTAAAAAAAAAGAGTTTAAAGTTCCCTTCATGTAAGACTTTGCTTTATTTTGCAGAGACCATGACTGTGGCATTGTGGGTCAGAATCATCATGGATGCATCAGGTGTTCATTTATTCACTGCTGATTTTCTAAGTCAGTAAATCAACTTATGTAATAAACACAATACAATGATTATATTGCCCTTGTAAAGTGTCTTTACTGCTCAAGTGTTGGATGTTTGTCTGTATGTTTATGTTATGTGTGTGTGTGTGTGTGTGTGTGTGTGTGTGTGTGTGTGTGTGTGTGTCTTACCAACAGCCTGTGGGGCGAGGATCTGGGTGAAGCCGGCAGAGAAGGTGATGAGGACGACGGGGTACGTGACCCAAGCCAGATACTGCAGGAACACGTTACTGTCCAGACCACCGTACATCCACTTCTGTGCTGTGGACAGACACACACACACACACACACACACACACACACACACACACACACACACACACACAAAATACACACAGTAAGAAAGAGTGTTTGTGTTACAGTAAAGATGTTGTGAGGACACACACGCATGCACACGCAGGGCTGCACATCCATGAGAGCTGTCATATAAAACATTTAAAGACGTGAAAAGCGTGTGTGTGTGTATGTGTGTGTGTGTGTGTGTGTGAGTTTGTGTGTGTGTGTTTTCGGGACAGGTGACTAGTCATGCTCTGTATCCAATTAAAAGAACTGTACATCATAACCGAAACTGACAAGACTAGGTTGTCTTCTCCTTGCACACACACACACAACACACACACGCACACGCGCACACGCGCACACGCACACGCGCACACACACACACACACACACACACACAGACTTAGCTTCAAATCCTCGTTCTCGATCGTAGACGGCTGACGCTGTCAGAAACCTTCCATCCATCCTTTGATCCACCTCGAATCCCTTTTCCTGTCTTCCATCCCTCCACCTCTTGCTTCCTGTATCCCTTCCTTTATCTCTCACTTGTTTCTCTGACTTCTCCGATCCTTCGCCTTCATCTTAAGGAAACTTTTCAGTCACCACAGGCAACAACACGTTCTTATCTTCCACAATAATTTCCAATGGTTGTCTGCAGGGCTCAATCCTCACTACGATCTTTATTTACTCATAAGCTCCTGTGGGTCCAGATCACCCACAAATATCCCATTTGTGCGCAAGGTTATGCAGATGTCTCGATAAAACTCGGTAAACAGAGTTTTCAAAAGTTTTAAAAATGTCAGACAGTTCATATTTTTCTCCAGCTGAATAAAATAAACCTGTGAGAGCTGCGACCCTCTTCATCCTGCTGACACCTAAAGGCAAGAACATTTTTAAAACGGCCTTTGGTAGATTTGAACACCTGACACGGTTCAGAACTGAAGCATCACCAGCCCAACAGGTGGTTTATAAGAACGTTCTGCAAGATCTGATTCTGCTCTGAACCCCAAGGACTTTTAAATCCCTTTGCACAAATCTCAAGGGATAAAATATGAAAGGCAAAATTACAGTGAATACACCATCAACCACCATGTGTCTGTTGTAACGAACTGTTATCGAACTTTCGTTGGTTTTAGCTCCGACCAGACTTTGAGATATTTTGATATAAAAAGAAAATTATATTCAGTTACGCACTTATTTCTATCTACAGGAAGTCTTACTGACTGTTTTACATAATCTCTCTTTTTTAAACTTTTCATACTCAGTTTTTTACTGTTACTGAATGCACTGTGAGTGTATGATCCACCATCTTATTGTCTGATGGTTGTTTATATAAATATATGTCTGCTTGTTTATATGAATACATATCTGGATGTATATTTAAATAACTCAAAGTTTCTTTTTGTTATTTATTCTCTTTTCTGGACTCAGATCTCGATTGTAAATCTCGGTTTCAATGTGACTTCCTGATTAAATAAAGTATAAATCAAAGAGAGATCTTCCCTGACTCACCCACCGACCTACAGCCAGGCTTTTACCAAAGTCCGAAGAGAAGATAGACGCCTTTGTCTTTGCAGTGAATCTCCATTAGATACAGAGTGACTTCAAAATCTTAATGAAATGTATCTACCCCTCTTTGGCGCACCGGTATAGTTCTCTCATCAGTTTTTAATAATATAATCAAAGTTTAACGGAGACTGAGCCTTTATTGTTCCTGACGCAAATCTCTGAAATCAACATCCTCCAGATTTATTTATCAATGAAACGTGTTCATCCATGACACTGACAAAGGAGCAGATTTTAAGTAGAGAGTATCTGGGAAAAAAAACAATGAAATAATTGATTGGATTATTTGGTTAAATTCACTCCTCATCCATAAACATTTGTAGTTTGTAATTAAACTAAAGTCTCTCAGTTGTTTTACATTTTATAAAATGGTTTGTGTTTGTTTATGTGTGTAAAATTGTAAATTATATGCAGAACATAATCCTTTTATGTTTGATTCTTGTATTTTTCTACAGGACTTTTCAGAGTTAAATAACTATAAAGCACTTTGGGAGAAACACATTTTGTGTTAAAACCTTATAAATAAATGCATAATTCCTCTATTCCTCTCTCCTCATCAGGATCTATTCCTTCTAACCTCTTCTTTTTGTACCAGTCTTGTTTTCTATCCAAGTCAACCAGTCACTTCCTGTTTTTCTGTGCATCCTAAACATGCTCATATTTCCCTCCTGTACACCTCCTCCTCCTCTCTGTTTCTGCCTCTTGAATCGCCTCTTGAATCCCCTCTTTGCCCCCCCCCCCCTTCTATAACTGCACTCTCCATGCCTCAGCCTGTACTGTAAATCCAATCCCAATCCCTCCCTCCCTCCAGTCCTCACCTTGTAGGCAGATGGCGATGCAGAAGTCCACCACCCAGCTGACCAGGGCCATGAGGAGTCCCAGCAGGATGAGGAAGATCCAGTCCTCCCCGACCCGCGAGATCAGGAACTTCTGACAGCGAACCGTGCAGACTACAGGGATGGCAGGATGACAACATAACATGTTAAAAGACTACAAAAAACACACACTTAAAAAAAAAAAACTACATTACCCACTGGCGCTGAGGTTGTGGAAAATGCAAACGTTGTTTATTCCATGAGTCAGTCTTGGCAGCACTGACCAGTGACAGTAGCCGTGTTTCCATCCGAGCAACAGTAAACATATTATCTGCCTCACAATCCAATGCAATTTTGAAAATTGGTGAAATCTATAATTTCACCCGCAGGAACGCAGGATCAATGGAAGCTGGGTGATTTGGGTAATTTGGTTTTACGGCTCAGTAATTTTCTAATAATTTTCTGGAGGGTTCCTGGAGAGAAACATGTTTGACACTAATTACAGAGAAAATAGAGACAAAGTTCTGAGACTGTTTAAGGGGAATTGTGTTGATTTTATGAGGCTGCTAATGGGTAACCATTAGTTGATTGTATGGAGGAATTTAATTGAAATTGTGCTCCATATAAACACGAGGAAATGTTCTTTTATTAATTCATTATTGTAAACTTTATTCTTCATATTTGCGATCTGTAAGACCTATAAAATAAAGTGTTACTGCGACGGGTATGGGAGGAGTTTCAGGGTTAATTCACCAAAATCACAAACAAACAAAAGCCCTTTTTCCTCACTTACCTTTATTGGTCTCTACTTGTACAGATATTACATATGTGTTGGTCTTATTTGACCAGGTTTCTCGCTATCAAACGTCTTCAGTGAAATTAGTTTCAAGGGAAACTGATTACATTAGGTTTACATTAGGTACATTAGGTAGAGGCTAAAGTGAGTCGCTATCGGAAATTTACTAGACGGGCCAGGGCTAGCTTGTTAGCATGCTAACTTAAGTAGAAGAAAAGCGAGAAAGAGACAAAGGTTAACATTGGTGTTGCTTTCCCCCGTTGGAGGAATTAAGTTTGATGTTGAACTCACAACGTTTCTTCTAGCCTGTAAGTAAACAGCTGTTAATGCTAACATTAGCTATGTAGCAATAGCAAAACTTCCAATTAGCTCCTACAAAGATTATGGCTTGTTTACTTTTCCTTTGCTATTAATCACAACCTTACATACACTAACAAAGAGTTGAGTGTCATCGTCGTATCATTGTAGTTATTGTGTTATTTTTGATGAAAGCGCGGATGGAGAGTCAGCTAACTGTGAACGCCAGAAAAGTAACACAACCTCAGAAACCAGTGCAAACGGTGTCCAGCCGAGGTTACAACAAAAACACTGTGTTATGACAGAAACTGACAGATTGTGCCGTTACCTTGTGTTAAGATAATATTACCCAATGGAGCGAGAGGCTGAAGACAAAATGGACTACGCTGATCTACGACACTTAAACTATATTAAATGCAGAGCACAAGAGTCCAG
>NW_019175495.1:87569-90333 GCF_002260705.1 Seriola dumerili
TGATGTTTATGTAAATGTGCTGCAACGGCGTTTCCCGGGCGAGCGGGCAAGGCGCCTCGCCTCGCATTCAATCACTCCGTTCGCTCGTTGAGTAACGGCGGTTGTGACACCTCTCTTATGGCTGCAGTACAATGTCTGCTTAATGAGGTGTAATGGTGTATCTGTGCCTGCGTGCGCACTCACACACATATCTCGCACACACACGTACAAACAGGCCGGCACAGCCACTAAAGCTATTATGCAGAAACAGACTCGCTGTCCTTTAATAATCGCCTCCGAAGAGTGTGTGAACGCTCTACTAGGATGTTTTTCCCCAATTTAAAAGCAGCGCGTCAAATATATGAGAATCAAACGAGGAACTCTCGGTGAGCGGGGGACGTTCAATATGCAGAACAGTTTGAGTTTAAAGTCAGATTATGTCGTTTAATTTAAATTCTTTGTCTTCACGCCGTTGACTCACTGCTGTGTGTGTTGTGACATCTTTTACTTTAGGTAGTTTGTCATTATAATTGTGTTATATCAAGTGTTTTGCAGATATTTACAGCAGGTCACAGATCGTCGTGTTGTCAAAAGTTGTCGCTAACATCAGGCTTTTGTCTGCAATAGACTCCGCAGTAGACACGGGTATTTATCGACTTCGGCGCCGATCGGCATTGATGTAAACAACAACCGGCAAAACCAGCGATGCTTCAACACGTCTGTTGTTACGTCTTTCAGAGCAAGAGAAGCTCAGAGCCTCCTCTCCTCTGATTGGCTCACCGACCTGTTGTTACTAGAGCTCCAGAGAGAAACCTGAGAGAGGAGATGGGAAACTACACTGAGACGGTTTTTGGTTCTTAAAACCACAAATACATCTTCTAATGGATCAACACTTCAGGACCTGAAAACGGTTTGTGATTAAAAATATCTTTGAATATCAGTTTTCAGCTTCATGAACAGAACACAGGTTTCTCCTCTGACTGTCTGAAGAATCAGGGTTTAATCGGCCCAAAACTCCTGTAGTCTGCGCCCGGCTTAACGAGTTGCCAAGACAATCCTCCTTCTCTTTTGTCATCACCTTCTGAAATTGTTCCCATTCATATTTAAATCCGATACTCAAATATTACTCCAGCGAGAGCCACTGGCATCAGCGTGCGAGCGAAGGCGAGGAGCGTTAAATATATCAGCACACAACAGACGTTTTTCTGTCCCTGCTTCGTTTCTCTGCTGTATCTAATTTTGCCTGAGCGCTGAACTCTTTCCTACAACTTTAAATTCTTCCGATCAATTGTGCTTTTCGTCTTCAACCGAACACGCACACATGCACGCTCACGCGCTCGTAGATCAATACCGTGGTCCTAACATCGTCTTTAATGAGTCGTTATTAATGGGTCGTGGGTGACTTGAGGTCACTCCCCCTCTGACCGATCAGGGCGGAGCCAGCAAACCGCTCGCCGACACCCTGGTTTCATTGGAGGGTGACCCTAAACTTTTGCTGTCATGGCAACCTGCTCTCCAGGAACCAGTGGTTTGAAATGAATCAATAAAGTGAAGTTAAAGAGATACTGAGCCAATATAACTTGTTAAGTTGAAGCCTCTGACAGCTGACACTTAGCGCCAATTTTCAACACTGACGACGCTGATTATTTTAAATTTAGTATTTAATGTCTAAATTATAGATCAAATCACCGTCCTGCTGCTGGAAATACTCACTACAGCACCAAATATTGATCAATCTGCTGCAGAAAATAGACAAAAACAAATTCCCTTCTGTCTGAGTAACATTTGATAAAACTATTTTCATCCAGCTGTTTGAATAAAAATAAAAATAAATTCTCTGTGACAGGTTTTGGATTTAGTTTTTTCACATAAAAAGTTAAATTAAAAATTATTAAAACATCTATTCCTTCACCATCCAGACAAAATAAAATCCAGAATTGATGATGTTTGAATGTTTAATTTCAAAAGATTGAACTGCTGAATTCAAGATGTCTCCTACTTCAAACTGTGATGTCACAAATCTTTAAGGTGAGTCATCTTAATCAAAATCTGAAATGTTAAAAAACAGATTCTTCCATTAAGCGTCACTAATAACGTCGTTTGTCTCTGAACGCTGGTTTTAAAGCGGCACATGCAGGAAGTTCTGAGGTGTGAGACTTTACTGACAGTTCATATCTGTTTAGTTTAATTAACTCCAATGAGCTAATTGTTGAACTAATGACTGGAAGCTTCTGTTTTATGATCCTCAATGAAGCAACAGTCAAACACTGGCGATGATGATGATGATGATGAACAAAATTAGCTCCGCATCAACACCGAGGCCACGATGATGTGATTGAGAAAGCAGCGGCATGATTTCTCCAGAGGCAACACACACACGAGCACGAGCACACACACACACACACACACACACACACACACACACACACAGAGCCAAGACAGGCAGATGGTGGCACTGATGATGACAATAACAGTCCATCAACTTAAGTGTGGGTGAGTACGTTTGTGTGCATGTGATTTAAATGCGTTGGGGAAACATATTTCTTTCTCTTTCGTGTGTGTGCGCGTGTTTGCGTGTGTGTGTATGTATGTGTGTGTGTGTGTGTGTGTGTGTGTTGTTTTATTTCCTGGATGAAAGCCTGGTGAACCAAAAGCCAAGGGACCTGCTGCTAACTCTCAGCACCTCTTCTCTCTTCCTCTCTCATTCCATCTCCATTTATTTTATCCATCCAATCCCTAGACCTTTGCCATCAACCCCCCCCACCCCACCCCCCCGCCGCCTTTT
>NW_019175495.1:90362-97862 GCF_002260705.1 Seriola dumerili
CCCACCCCACCCCACCCTAACCACCCATCTCTGCTGCTGCAGAGTCAGCACTTCCGTTCTGCAGTCTTCTGCAGACACACAAGTGCGCTGATTTATACTTTTACACCCCGGCATAACCAATTTCAGAGCATTTCCACTGCACATACCTTTTGTTATTATTTAAAATGACAGCAACACACACACACACACACACACACACACACACACACACACACACATATATACAGAACAGTATGCACGTATATGTACCATACATACAAGGCTGCGAGCAGAGTGTGTGCATGAATTCATACATATAAAGCAGAGAAATGAAGCAAACACACCATCAATCTTAGGAGGAACAAAAAAGTGTGAAAAGTTGCAAATAATGCAGCACACAAAAACACACACACTGCACACAGCTGAGGAAAAAAATATATACATAAGTGTGTGTGTGTGTGTGTGTGTGTGTGGCCGTGGCACATTCGTCTGTTCTTAAGCAGCTGTAACAAAGGAGACATTGATCATCATGCTTGTCTGCAGGTTGCACTGTCTAATCAGACCCATTCATCTCCCCTATCTCTCTCTCACCCACACCCACACACACACACACACACCCACACACACACACACATACACACAAACAAAACACACACAAGACACATACACACACACAGCTAAACTAAGATGTTCAGAGCTCTTTATTACTTTCCATTAGGGCTGCAGGCTGCTGTAACAAGGCCGGGCTGGGCGAGTTAGTCTTTTTTGGCACAGAAACACACGCACAGCGAAATGGGAATAATACGCACACACAGATATTTTTCATGTTGGCTGTTGATTAATATGAAGCCACAAGGGGTGTGAATGTGTGTGTGTGTGTGTGTGTCTTTGCAGGCGCTACTTTGCAAACTGCAGGATCATCAGACTTTTGGCTTGTGGTTTATTTTTGCTGTTTTTCGCCCTCAGACACAAACACACAGACACACACACACATACACACACACAGACACAGTTAGAAACAAACCATGTGATTTATTTATTTATTTTAATTGATGGAGGCATTAATACGTTGAAAAGCAAGACGGGGGAGGGGACTTTTCTCAAGCGCTTGATAAAGTTGGAGCGACACTTAATGACCACTTATTAAAGATTAATGATGGTGTGGTAATGCAGCTGTATTACGGGGCGTGTAAGGGGCTGAGGGGTTGGTAGCTGCAGGGGCAGATTGGGAATGATACAGACTTTTCTTTGTTGTTGTTTGTTTGCTCGTTTGTTTACCAGAGATAAAGTCGTGGGCCGGGGCTTCCAGAACATACGGGTACCCTGACCCTGGAGGACAAATAGACCACATAAAAACAGTTAAACACAAGCAGTCTCCTCCCTGTGTGTATGTACAGCGCTGCACAATCCATCCTTCATTTTAAACAAGTTTCTTTTCCTTCAACGTGAAAAGGAAAAGAAAAATCCATCCATTTTTCTACATAACATTATTATTCCGTGATTGATGCGGGTCCTGTGCAAACTCAGCAACACGACAAATGAACGAGCAGCAGAGGAAGAGAGAGAGAGAGAGAGAGAGGAGAAGAGGGAGGGAGGTGGGAGTGATGGGAAAAATGCAAACCCTGAGACAGAGAGGGATAAGAGCTGGCAGAGTGGTGATGAGAGAAAGAGGAGGAGGCGGAGGAGGAGAGGGGAGAGTCGGAGATAAGGAGGGAGAAAATAAGAAGGAATATAGAAAGAAAAAGAGGAAATAAAAGACAGGCACTTTTATAATAAGAAGAGGTAATGAATGATTTAGCTCTCATGGGGTTGACTTACTGGTATGATCACACACACCAATATTATAATAATGGAGAGAAGAGCTGCTGAATATTTATTCTTGGGAATTGAGTCTTTGCTAAACCACCAACAAATATACCTCACCCTGTGGGCACCCATAAGGTGAGCTCCACTGGGTAAAGGATGACATAGACCTACTGAACAGGGCTGAATGACAATACAGTAAAACACTGTTGTAATAATATAAAATATGTTATAATATCTGTCTATCACTGTAAATGATTAATAATAACACTTATTATGTTCTTATATCTGTGTACAAATACATTTACAGGATGTTTTATAACCATTTATTATATTATTATATATCGTTTATAAATTCTACATGGCTAGAGTAGAGTGTTGCCAAATATTGCTCTTAAATTGGATCCCCATGCAACGGGCAGGACATTAACTAACAGTATTTTGTGACATTAAAAGGTTGTGTCAGAAAAACACCTGTTCAGGACGGGAACATCCTGCGGGAGTCGGGACGCTAGCACGACAGGGTGTAGGCTAACGTTAGCAGCTGCTAAGCCCTGCTCTTTATATTCTCTTTCTGAGTTTTACACTCCAACAACTCCAACCAAACTTGTGTCAGACGTCACTACATTTCACAAACATCATCAGTTACTTCTCATCCTCAAATCCCCTTACTCCTGCAACAGTTAAACATGCTGTTTATAAATGTACGGACATTAAAGTGTCTTTTAGCATCAGCTAGTAAGGATGCTAACTTTGGCTTTGGACACCTGCGGCTTTAACCTCAGTCTTTTAGCACAATATCATGTATGTTGCCATCAAGAACATATTTAACATCCTTTCACAGAGCTTTCTCTCCAAAACGAGTCAGTTGGAAACATAAAAGACACTTTTCATGCCGCTAACATTAGCTTAATTAGCCAGCTAGCTACGCCGTCAACACTAGTTTCAATCGGCAAAATCAACAGCTGGAAAAAGACAAAGCTGCTTTTGTTTTGTTCCGTGTGAAATCAGAGGCTTGTTGTTTCAAGAATTAAAACAATGATATAAAACAATAATATTAAAACATGTTTGATTTTATCGGAACGTCGGTATAATCGGAAATATCACCTTACACCAACTGATCGAGATGATGGGAGTGCGCCGCAACTCCAGCAAAACTTGTCATTTTATGTCAAAATATTTCAGGTATTTGCTGAATTCTGCAGGTTAAAAAAATTTATGAAACAATGTTTTAATGAATCTCTCAAAATGAAGATTACAACAATTGAACATTGAATAATTAGTGTGCATCTTCTGCTGGAAATTCAAATGAGTGATTTGGGGTTAAGGTCTTTCAACAGCCTGTCAGTGTGTTATTGATCAGTACATTTAATATCATCAGTCAGACTGTATCATATCCATCACATCAGGTGACAACAACAAGTGGAGGAGTTCCTAAAATAAAAGTCAGATAAGGACTAACTGGTAAATCATCATGATAAAAACTAGTTGTATTTAATCCCATTTGTTTCTCCCACAGGAGTTTTTCATAAAGATGATGGAGAGATAGAAAGTTTTCCGCTGGAGACGAGTCTGGATACAAATCTGCAAAGTATGGAAATAAAATACTGGTGAGTGAGCGTTGTGGATCGGCTCTGGGCTCACTGATGATTAGGGAGTAATAACTCAGAACATGGGGCTCTGATGGATGGAGAGAGAGGGAGGGAGAGAGGGAGAGAGAGAGAGATACACCAACACACACTCACACACACACACATTTCAGATTATACCCAGTAGCGATGAGGGGGTGGAGGAGGCGGTGATGGATTGCAGACAGAGAGGGAAGTGAAGAGAGCTGAGTGGTGAGAAAGGATGGAGAGGAAACGGAAGAGGGGGAGAGAGGTTAGTGGAGTGGTGGAGGGAGGAGAGGGGAAAAAAAAAGGAAAAGAAAAAGAGGAGAGGATTGGGAGGAAGAGGATAAAAGAGGAAGGGAAAATGGAAAATGAGATGAGGAAAGTGGACAGAAGAAGCAGAAGAAGAAGTTAGAAGACACTTATAGATACAGATATTATAGGAATAGAGGAAGGACAGATGATGAGCGAGGAGGATGGAAGGGAAGGAGGACGAGGAGGAGGAAATAAAAGCAAAAAAAAAACTTAAGATCAGAGAGCAGAGAAGATCAATAACGAAGAAAATACAAGCATAAAAAAATAAAAAAGCTGCACAGTGACCGAGAAAGTGGGACAGGAGTTCTCTGTGGCCTTTGGATTTAAATAACCATCGATTTCAGAGCGAGAGGAGCCGGCTATTAAAGCCACATGTTGATGTCACAATCCAAACACATAAAAATTAATGACAGCATTAATAAAACTCTGACCTGCGCGATTACAGCTGCAGTAAAGACTCTCAACAACAACAACACACACACACACACACACACACACACACACACAGTTTATTGATTTATATATCTGTATTCAAGAACCGAAGCACCTCCAACAAATTCACCTCGAAATGCGGCAAGTTAAGAAATAAATCTGCTTTTATCACACTCACTAACTGCCTTTGTTTCACAGGATTCACTATTTTAAACACTTACTTATCCTGGTGTCGTACAGGAAGTACAGACTTTTAGAATTGCATTTTATTTCCTTCCGCTTTCTTTACTGCTTCTCCCCCCATTTTCAACCATCAGGGTTTTATATTTTTCCAAAAAATCCAGCAGGCAGAGAGAAACTGAGCTGGGTTCAGCATTCCTCTTTAAAACTGCTCCCAGCCGACTGAGAAACCTGATGAGTTTGGCAACGGTATCACAACGGTTCGCCACCTTTCAGCCCACTGTCGAGAGAGACGACAGGTGTGTCGAAGACTGGGGGGCGGGGGGGGTTCCCTCCGACAGCTGAGAGATACTCTGAGAGAAACAAACCAGCTGAATGAGCAAATTCATGTGTCACCAGTTGTCAAATCAACTATCAGCAATCAATATCCAAACGTTATTTTCCAAAATGTGAAGAAATACAGACGAGCTCATCTTCTAGCCGACAGCGTAACTTACTCCATGGCAACATACTTCCTGTTTCCAGGGAAAGCCTTAGTGTGTATCTGTTCATATAAGCGAAGACCGTTAATGTTTAATTAACGTGCAGTTCTGAAACTTACGGCAAGATTATCCCTCAAACTGAAGTAAACAAACACAGTTGTCTTATTGCAGTCTGATATAAGAACAATGCAAGGTGAATTCTTCAAGTGGTTTGCTTCAAGTTTTCATCATGTCTGTTTTTTTTAAACTACAAAAAGAGGGATTCCCAATGCATGCTGGGAAGTCTGAAGATATGCCTGTTGCTTTAAAAAGCATTACATTTTATGTTCATTCTCAAACTCATCATCTCAAGTCAAAAGATCTGATGTTGTAAAAGTTCTGAGGTGAAATTTTAAGTTGATTTAACTTGAAATTAATCGAATTTATATATTTATATTAAGTTAATGAGAAAACTAAACTACCGACCCGACTACTGACTGGTGTTTTTACAGTGAAGAAGCTGATTGGCTGATTGAGAGAGGGCCTTTAATTGAGCCGATTTAAGAATTAAACATAAACACTAAATATATAATCTTAAAAACACACTCAGTTGGAGTGTACGCTGGAGTCACCACAGGAAACCTGATTTAGGGGCCGTGGGACAGGTGTGTGTGTGTGTGTGTGTGTGTGTGTGTGTGTGTGTATTAAATATGAAGTGACCGTCTTAACACTCCCGGCTGGCAGCGTTAGTGGTGCCATCTTGGCTCAACCTACTGTCCCCGAGACGATAAAATCAATGTAAGTTCACACCGTGGCCGGAGACCAGACTCTCTGTGGACACACACACACACACACACACACACACACACACACACACACACACACACCACACACACACACACACACACCTTCTTGAGTGGCACTGAATCAAATATTGATCAGTGGCCGAAGTCTCCTTGGTTACTTGATATATTAAAGTGAAAGCTCCCTCGCTCTCTCACGCACACACACGTACACATACACACACACACACACACACACACAGACACAATTTCCTGGGAGCTAAATGTGAATGACGTCAGAACACCCCCACAGTGCGTCAGCGTGGTGCCCAACACACACACACACACACACACACACACACAGGCAGGCAGGACACACACTCACATGGCTCACATACATGTACAGTATATACTTAAAAAGCTTGTGTGTGTGTGTGTGTGTGTGTGTGTGTGTTATAGTGAGTGCATGTAAATGAATGTCGCCCATTCACTGCACAACCTGTTGATCTGGAGAACGCAGTCGTTGCTGAAGTGAAGTGTGTCACACACCGCGTCGCCTCCATCGCAGCGATCATCTGGAACCTGGAGTGTTCCAGCGGCTGCAGGTTGATAATATGAAAGCAGCTCTCAGGTGAATGGGGGGAGATTTCTGTGCGCGGAACATTATAATGACGGCGGGTGCAGAAGTGCATATTACAGAGATCTTATATATAAGAGAGACATTGTGTAATGATTCATGATTGTTCTGTTCACACAGCCTTGGAAAGTCTGTGTGTGTGTGTGAGATGTAAAGAGCTGAAACATTGAGTCGATTAATTAATCACCAACTATTTTCACAATCGATTAATCATTCCAGTCGTTTCGTGAAACACTAATCGGGTCAAGCTGCTTGACTTTGAAGATTTTTCTGTTGTAAACTGAAGCATTTACGTTTTAAAAACCCAGACATTATTATTCTTTATTCTTTAATTTGAAGGATAATCAGTTTTGGAACTACAGTTCCCATAATTTGGGGCCTCTTGGGGGATGTAAACAGGAAGTCTAATGTTGCCATGGGGGCACTTCATTAGCAGTGGGCTACAGCCTGAACCGTGTTAATTTATATTCACAGTAAATTCTGCAAATTACCATCATTAAAAACATGCTGAATTAGCTATTTGCATTTCCTGTTCGCAACGTACCCAAGAATCCGTCATCCTATTATTCTGATATTACAGAAGACTTAAAAACATGATGATTCACATGGAGTTATAAAAACTGCCTTCATTTTAATAAATAATATTACAACTTATTTAATAACATAATTAAATTTGTTATCATCAAACCCAGGCTGGCACTCTACGTCGCCCCAGGAGAGACGTGAGGAAGCGGTAACACCTGACTGACAGAGGAGACGTCACGTACCTCAACACAGAAATGACACTTGTTATCTGTGTTACAGGAAATGTCAGTTTCCGAAATAAAAAAAGCAATTATGTCATTCATGTGATGTTGTTTATGGTCTGTTTTTATTTCTATATAGATTTACAATGTTTTCCTGGGTCAGTTTGACCTTGGGGAAAACACCATTAATGAGTCCAAAAGGTGAATATCATTTCAAAGATCCGCAGGGATGGGTGCAGTCCACCACATGCAGGTTAACTAACACGCAAACAACTGGTTGAATTTCACATCTAATGGACACGGAGCAACATTAACATTCATTCAGAGTTGCATTCCTGGCGACATGAAGCACTGAAGTCCAATATTTACCTTTTATTTTAGCTCAAACTTCAGCAAAAAATCGTTAAGATAAAAATACTGATTTGTGGAGCTTTAATAATTCCTAAAGTCATCTGGATTTTGTTCCAGCGTGAGTTCTGTGTAACATCATGAAAACATAAATACGTTGTAAATGTATTTACTGCCATAATCCTGTAAAGTGGCTCAACTGTAAAA
>NW_019175495.1:102862-120002 GCF_002260705.1 Seriola dumerili
AAAGACCCACTCAGCTTTTTCACAGCTCTTGCAAAGGGCAAAGGTGCTCTGGCTGATGATGCAAGGCTGGGCTCTGCCTTATAAGTGAATGATAGATGTGGGGTATAGCTGGAGGGGAGGAAGAACCAGCTAAGCCTTAAAAGTCACCGGTTGAAAGCTAAAAAAACAAAAGAAGAAAAGTGAAAGTAAATCAATTCTGAACTTCACAAGTCTTATCCTGAGCTTAGGAACCGCATCCTGGTTCAGGTTCTGAGCTTTGCTGCAGTGTTTTGTAGAAAGCTGTCGACATGTCAAAGACTTCAGGGCTGGACAAGTGAGAATAAAGTTACCGTTCACTTCCTCTAAACACAGCGAGAGCGTGTGTGGGATTATACAGGCTCCAAACTTAAAGGGGTTCTGCCTCTACACCTAGAATATTAGAGAATATCACAGAGACTAACAGCGGGAAAACTTTTCTTGATTTCCTTTCAACGATGGCTCCGGAAAAGTTTACTGGCACATATTCAGAGTTTCTGTTGGATTTTCTTGTTGCTATGAAACACATTTTTGATGTCGAAAGAGGTTTTGACTACACCTACATGACTGGTGTCTGATGTGGTAGTTTATATTTTGTAGAAGATAATGGCCCCGCACAGAAAGGTAAATCTTGTACATACATTATTGTAGTGTCAGTAAATATAAGAGACCAATAACTACAGAAAAACTGAAGATGAGAAAAAAGGGTTTAAAGACGTCAGGCAGACAAGATAGAGTTTTAATACTTAAGACGTAATAAAAAAACATAAACCGCTTCATTATAATACATTAATTTACAATGTTATATATTTAAATATGTGGTTTAAAAGTCGCTTTAGATTTGTTTCCTTTATCATAAGCGTTTGAAAAATTGCAATTTATTCTAGTGATATAATCTTATTTAAATTAAAGTGATTCTCCACCAGTTCCTGAAAGTAAGAAAAAAAAAGAAATATATATTTATTTATTTAAAAAAAAAAGCCACACTTCTCATTCTGCTCCACAAGATTTGACAAGGATTAAATCTGACACTTTATACATATCAACAGGCTGACTGTCGACCGAGCTGCCAGCAGCATCATGTGACTGAAACACACTCCGCTGGCCGTGATTAAAGAGACGCTACCTGTTGTCCAAGCTGCTCTGCTGTCATTACATTTCACCATGAACAACGCCTGGAGTCGCACCAGCATATCACACACACACACACACACACACACACACACACACACACACACACACACACACAGTTGAAGTGATGACAGCTCCTACAGAGACAGAGGATGCTGGCTGCACCACTCAGCATCATTAAACACCAGCAAATGAATAGGAAGATGTCTGTTTGTGTCTCCCCGTGTGTGTGTGTGTGTGTGTGTGTGTGTGTGCGTGTGTGTGTGTGCGTGTGTATAAAATATAAATAACAAAACATAGTGAGTGAGCAACAATAAAGAGAGATTGTGCCGATCTAAGCAGGGTGACACTGTGTATGTGTATTGTGCGTGTGTGTGTGTTTGTGTGTGTGTGTGTGTCTCCCACAGCAGCTGTAGTCATAATCCACAGAGGCAATGAAGAAGAATGTGTGTGTGTGTGTGTTTTATATTCACATATATTTTCAGCCAGTCGCTTCATGTTTTATGCCTTTATCTCACTGTGTGTTTATATTTGCCTTTTTCTCATGCAGAGAGAAAAGTGTGTGTGTGTGTGTGTGTGTGTGTGTGTGTGTGTGTGTGTGTGTGTGTGTGTGTGTGTGGCCGCAGAGCGATCCGCATCTCTTATGTTTTAAACCACCTCCTGAGCGACAAATCAATTCAATCGCTGGCATTTTGGTGTCCTGATCTTTACAGAGAAGATGAGAGGATGAGGAGGAGGAGGAGGAGGAGGAGGAGGGACATGGATCGCTGACTCATCAGCTGCCAGAGAAACAAGAGCAAAACTCATCACTGAGATGAGAGCAGAGGACACACACACACACACACACACAGATCTGCAGCATTTAGAACGGTGTGTGTGTGTGTGTGTGTGTGTGATTAGCGCTGGCTGCAGTGTTTACTTGTCAGCAGCAGAGGGCACTGTGTGGACACACAACCGGCAGCTCCAGTGGAGATCGATGCTCAGCAGCACTTCAGCAGAGGACTTCATCCAGTCACTCTGATTGTCACCATTAAGACACACAGGGAGAAATGTGACGGAGGCGAAATTAACTTCAAGTTCTGGGTGAAACTTTTTTTGTCAAAACGCTTAAAAAAGATGCCGTGAACGTCAGTCTCTCCCCACAACCTGCACTCAGACCGATGGAAGTGATGGGGGACAAAAGCCACAGTCCTCTTTCTTTGTAACGTATTTTCGATGTTCGATATGAGCATCTGACGTTTGTTTTTACCACAGACTCAATGAGCTGCGACTCTGACCTTCGATTAAATTCAGCACACAGTCACAGGATCAGTGAGTGAGAGCGGGAATCCTTCGTAAGGTTTTTCATCAAGGCCACAAACACGACCCGACGATCACTGGAGAGATGTTACTAATTTGTCAGACCGCTCAGCTTCTTCTGCACCTAAAGGAAGATTTAATACAACTTCTTTCTTTCTTTTTTTTTACACATGCAGTGATATTCCCCAACACCTGTAAACACCTGTAAACGCCTGTAAACACCAGTAAACGCCTGTAAACGCCTGTAAACACTCTTTAATGTGTAAATCTGTGGATTTTTAAAAGAAAAAGAGGGAACTGCCTTAATAAGAGCGAGATATAAACAGTTTGTAATTACTCTGTTCTTTCAATAAAACTGTTGATAAAGAGACAGACTTTCATGTAAAACTGATGTGTGTGTGTGTGTGTGTGTGTGTGACATTCTTTTATCTGCCACGTGGAATTTAAATGACATTTCCTACATGTGTTTACAGCCTGTTTTATCCTGTTCTGTGTCCTATACACAATGTTATCTAATCTCAATATTATCTGCCACACACACACACACACACACACACGCATGCATGCACACACACACATAATTATTATTATTACTAGCAACAGTACAAAGAGAGAGGTGGGGGGCACATGAAACCACCCGTGCGTTTAAACGCTGGATTCGCCAACATGTCGTCCGCACATCGTTCTTCAGCTTTTTCTTTTCTGTCCCGGTGTCCAGCCTGATCAATGCTCCCACAGCAGAGAGCGGTAAAGCATTAAGTGCTTCAGTATTACATTTCCAACGCTGAGGTAATGTACAAATGATGTTCCCCCTTCAGGGCAGTGATGCTGGAGACGGCTCAGGCTGCTTTATGGAGCGGATACTGTTACTGTTTCCCTTTAATGGGGCAGATATAATGTTCTATCTAATCCCGACGGTTACCGCCGCGGCTTGTGATGTAAAATTGCATGACTTTCCTGAACCGAGTCATCACGAGGACCATTAGCGAGGAGATTATTTCCTGTTTTTGTGTCCCAAGTATTAAAGACCTCCACCCAGCCGCCTCCAAAACGAGCAGAGTGAGAGACACCACAGTCTTCAGCAGCGATGTGGAGGGTCAGTGCGGTGACCCGAAGACGAGAGGTGAAGTCCGGTTGCCCCTCGCATATAATCACTTTACATGTTGTGGATCTTTAAAGCATTAAACGTGCAGAATGATGGGCAGCTCGATAGTGCTGCGTGGTTTAAAAACAGGCCTCTGCTGCAACCTGCCCGGGAGGTTTGTTGTTTAACTCGTTAATCTACAATGTCTGACAGGAATGGCTGAGAGGAGGAAACTATTCATCAACAAGTCGCTCAGGTCACGGCCGCCCGAGAGAAGTTGGACTCGGTTGTGGACACGTGAAGACGTCTCACCTCTAACCCAACGGGCGTCTTCACGGCCCCCGGTACGAGGCTCTCCATTCACTTCATCAACACAGTGTGAGGGGTTTATCAAACAGTTTGTTTATTGATTATTGTTTTGGTTTTTTTTTTAGAACATCTTGATTATTTTTTTTTTCCCCCCTTTATTTGATGACGTGAAAATCAAATGTGTAAATGTTGACGTGGCTCCGCCCCCCCAGCGACGAGCCTAAAGAACAGATTGATATTGTTCCTGTAGATTTCCCCCGGCGGAGCCAATCCCAGCTGACACTTCACCAGTCATATAGAGACAAACAAGCATTCACGCTCACATTCACACCGACTCCACACTCCACGACGGGCAGGACTGAAACCAGAGACTTGGGTTTTTATATCGCTGTGAGGCAACAGTGACGACCACTGCGCCACCGTGCCGCTCGGACATCAACTGTATAACAATTAGGAAAACTGACGGAACCAGTTTCCATCTCAAGTGGATCTGTCTGAGCAGGAGCCGCCCCGACCCTCCGACTCCAGCGTTTCGACCTGGTGGCGTTGAAACTTACTGCGGCACTTGGCACAGCGTCCCTTGTCGTACTCCAGCAGGTCGAGGGCCCGGCTCCGATCGCTGACCGACCGCCTCTGCCCGCTCTCCCTCAGCCGAGCTGCCTCCTCTTTGGCGTACACCCCGAGCTCCTGCGTGTAGCGCCCATACATCTGGAAACACACACAGTACGAGCATTAGCTTCTGAATTCAATGTACACACACACACACACACACACACAGTAATTATACTTTAAAAACAGGGAGGAGTCAAAACATTTGGATGTCATCTCATGAGGAAATTCATTTTCTAGTTATTCTAAAGGTGCAATTCATGTATTAGATATTAATGGTGGCTGTGCGTCGCCTCCACCAATCAAATGTGTTTGGAAAAGAAACAAAGGGACACAGATGATGACGTAACAAGACAACGCAGAGCTGCTGACTGGCTGTTCTGCTTTTGTTCAAACTGATAATGACCCGGAAGACCTCCGTGTCATCAGGGCCCACACCCTACCCTACAGGTCAGAGGTCAGCCGCCAGGTCAGCGTGGAGGAATACCTCCAGAGACGGTTGTCTTTTTCCTTGAAGGAAACACACACACACACACACACACACACACACACACACACACACACACACACACACACACACACACACACACACGCTCACCCCAAAACTACATAACACACACATACACACACACAAATACACATTAAAAAAAAGTAATAAAAAAAAGATGTCTAGTCAGCAGTAGAAGAGACAGGAAGCGTCAAGTTTTGTCCACCGCCCAGACACCAGCTCCCCCACCCATAATGCTCCTGGGCGGTGAACAGGAACAGGGCCACTAATGACTTCCTCTTGTCCGCCCGTCACAACACGGCGCGATATAAAAAAGTTGCCTCAGCAGGTCATTCGAGGTCAAGGATCAAGGAGTTGCTGATGGGCAAACGTTGGATATTATAGTAATAACAATGATCAAACATCATCATTATCACACACACACACACACACACACGCAGCCGGCCCTCAGGTCAGATCCTGACAGGTCTCCAGAGGGCCGAGGGTTACAGACCGGACAGGTCGTAGCTCCACAGGAAGCAACATTAACTTCTTGGCCAGTAAATTCTGAATCTGAATTTCTACAGACGCGTTTCTTTTCCTGGGGAACGAGGTAAATATATCAGTTCTGCAAAACTGATCCAGCTGTGACAATATTTTACACACAGCTATTAACATCTATTACTCTGCAAGTTCTGAAAATCCAGTGGTTGCAGAATCTTGGGGGGGGGGGGGGGGTAATATACTGTAGCTTCAGTCCTGCTTATGCAAAGTGCTAAACCATCTAACTTCAGGATGTTGTTCTTTTTGGTAATGTCGGCGGTGTCACTGATGTGGTTGTTGTTGTTTGTGTTCTTGTTGGTAGTGGTGTTACTGGTGTTCATTATTAAGGTTGCATTAGTTGTTACTGTGTTAAGGAACGTCGTTAACGAGATCCGATTACAACAAAGAGGTGGATGTGACTCGAAGGAAAAGCCTGAAACAAAAACTGTGATTAAATCTCCTTTTAATTTCATTGTCTGAATGAAATCAGACAAAGTGTAAATCAAATAAAGTTCAATGCACTTGAGTTGCTCTCAATCAAAACAGTAACAAAAGACGGAGTTTGATGATGTTGTGAAATAGTGAGGGATCAGGGGAGTTGTAGGAAATAGAAGTCTCCTCCTCTCGGCATGCAAACTGCCAATTATAGAATATTTGTCAAATAACAATGATCACAATGAGCACAAAGTTTTAATCTATAAATACTGGCATGACCTTGAAACAATGCACACTCTGTCCATGTCACAACAGCCTGGCACAAACACGGTCGTGTTTACACAGCAAAGCAACGGGTGCTTTTCTATTTCTGTTTTAATGATCAAAATGTCCAGATTCACTTAGATTTCCATGCATGTCAGGACGCCATGCACACTGGAGGCGTTTTCTTGGAACGTGGCCCCTATGGCCTGACGGAAGAAAGTGTTTAGATAACACACACACATGCACGCGCGCACCCGCGCACACACACTCAAACTTTGCTTAATTGAGAACGATGAAAGAGATATGCACTCGGCACCTTGTAAACGCCGTCGGCAAAACACACAAACTGGAGGCCTGCTGGCTATTTTTAGCCATGCATGCACACACACACACACACACACACACACACACACACACACACACACACACACACACACACACAAACTCTTGCATAAGTTTGTATGAACTGTAAAACTGACTAGTTCACTTTATTGGGGTCAACGATCGCAGCAGGTTGACTGACAGCGGTGCAGGATCTTAAGTTATAGAGCTGCCGGTAAAAACAACCGATCAAGGACGTTTACCCGAACAAACGGCAGAGGCAGCCCATTCACAGAGAGGCTGGCCTCAAGTCAAACTGCCCGGATACATGTCTGACAGCGCCTCATCACAACCATGCTGTGAAAAGGTCGACTACTGCTGCTCCCGACCACCGCAACCCTGTCTTGTGCAAGTTCTGTCCGTATCAAACACGCTTGGTATTTGTAAAGCCTCGCCAATTGTGCCACTAGGGTCAATGAGATTCCGGCAAACTCTGCAGACGTGACTCATCTGCATTTAACACTGTTTCTCAACTCGTTCTCTCAATTCATTACAGATTTACAGAGAATGATACACTTTAAAGAGACTTGCACAGGCCTGGAAACAACATTGCTGTTTAAAATGTTTAAATGATAGTTATTTGACGTGAGGGTGTGTGAGGTACTTATTTATAGTCGGTGCATTACCTGCATTAAATTCAGATCAGTGCTCTCCCAGTATAGAGAAGCCGCCGGGAGCACAGGGTGTACGAGGGGACGTGTTTTTGAAGTTTACACTTTATTTTGAAAACTCTCACTGCACAAGCTCAACTACAGCGTGCACCGTATTACCCCGCAGATCAGCTGCTTGAGTCGGACAGAGCTCAGCGTGGGGGCACTTGTGCGTAGGAATACCGTAGAGGTTGCGTGACCGTACGACCAAGTTAGTCTGAATCTTACAGAAACATTTACATTTAACAAGTGTTTGGAAGCAGAAGGCACCATGAGACGATCAGCTCAGATATATTTTGAAAAGTCTGGGAAGTGAAAATTGGAACGAGCGTGTGTTCGTGCCAATGTCGGGTAAGTGACCATCTGCCTCTCATAAGTTGGCCGTTAGAAAGCTGCCTGAGGCCAAGTACTAAAAGTTTGAAATGCGTCACCTCTACCTATCTGCAGCATTTCACTCCGTCTTTTCCTGTGTGTGATGCACATCAGAAGCAAGCAACATGCCTCCAACGTTCCTTATATTACTTTATTAAAGAAAACTGTGTTTGTTTACAGCACCTGAAACCTGAAAACTGCCCATGAAACAGGCGGCTTAACTCAACTGGGACAAAGATGATGGACTTCTCTTGGGGGTGTAAGACAGCAGAACATGGGGTGTGTCCAAGCATCTGTCAGGGAGTTATGAGCTGCAAAGCTTTGAGTTGAGATCCCAGAGTCAGTCAGTCAGTCATGTTTGATCAATTCAGTCCTGATTGAGACTGTGCTCATCATATCAAATTCTGGTTCTGATTTAGTGCAAAATTATTTTTGGTAAGATCAGAAAAAAAAAATGTTAATTTTCAAGTTGGATGTTCACTGTTTTGTACTTGTCAATGACTTGAGTAATACACATTCCCACTGGCTGATTATGGGGTCAATATGAGAACAACCGAGGGCATCAGAAGGCGTTTGACCTTTCTGCAGGAATTACCGAAAACACGTCAGACTGACGTCTTCCCTGAAGTTATAGCGTGAAGTTATTGTCATAGAGTGATGCATTATTACTTCCTTTTGTTAAGTGGAACTGGTTGTAATTCAAAACCCATTTCTGAAAAACAAAAGAGTAACTGGTAGAAAGAATTAATTGACTGACGAGCCTCGAAAATACCTCAAGGGATCCAAGTAAAAGTTCAATATAGGAGTAGGGAAGGAATGAACACAAACAGTGGGGGGAAAAAAAAAGAGGAAAAATCAACAAGGGAAACATTTGAGGAGCGATTTGGGGTTTCTGACATCAAATTCCAACCGCTGCTCTACCCATGATGCCATTCTGCATGGCATTCTCAGCCACATTCATGATCGCCAACCCTAAGTTTTAATTAAGTAAGGAGACTTCAAACGCGATGGAAACTCAAAAGACCCGAAAACAAGAGGGCAGAAATAGACCTTCTCAGATGCACCCCCTTGAAACTCGCATCTGACCAGAGGAAGAAAACAAACAGACCCATCCAGAACAAAGGCATTACTGGTTGAAAGCCTATCATTATGTTGAGCATAGTCAGAAAACGGGCACTCGGCTGAGCCTGCCTGCCTGCCTGGGTTAATTGATCCCAGATGAACGGGGTTGTCCTGGACTCATTGTACTGGCCGCTGGGGCAAGGGGGATGGCACGGGCGATAAATAATTCCAGCATCGATACGAAGGGTATCCATCACTGGGAAAGAGACTATGTGGCAACATCCTATCAAAGACCGTGAAACATTTCCAAACAGGAATGCCATAATAAGCATTTAACACGGATGAACCAACATAGCTCAAAGATTAACTGACAAAAAAAAGACCTGTAATTAACGAGTGACAGTTCTGCTAAGAAGGAAACCATAAATACGCCTCAAGGGTCAAGTGACCTTCCGTAACGACACTCAAAACAGGCAAGATAACAGGTGAGATAGAGGCGGGAGTTAAAACTCAACCTCTGTCCTTGACCTGTCTCGTCTGATGTCTTCCAGAAATTCTGACGAAAAAGTAGGTCGCAGGAGGGAAAAACATATCACCAGACTGAGACAGCACCTGAACACTCGAGGTGTCAGGTGAGGTCTTGAACCGATAACCGTAAACTGATGGTAAAATCTGCAAATCCTGTCTTTTAATAGAATTCTTGATGGATGGTTTGATAAATGATAAACACACAGGTGACTAAAATAAACCTTAAAAGTCTTTGAAATGGAAATTAAAAAGAATAAAAACAACTTTACTACAATGAATTAGCGAAATCTTGAGAGGTAGAACCTCATGAAATTCACACACAACTTCAGGGAAACACGACCTCTCCAGCAAAATCTAAAAACTGTTAATGATTCTTAGAGAGTTGCCAAAGACTCAGCAGGTGCTGATTTAACGTGACAGAGAAGAACCCTCCGGTGGGAATTAGTGCGAACATTACCAAGCTAGGCTAACTCCATTAAAGGGGAGACTATTAGCCTAGCTCGCTAGCTTCCACGTTCCAAGGGGATTACAAGCTTGACCCTAAACTGTGTCCTCCCACATGCTAAACGAACGTGTTAAAATCGCTGCTGAAACAGAGGAAAACAATGTCTTGAATCAGTGTTAGCAGGCTATACGGAGCTATGATGCTCTAGAGTCAGCAGTGCAGCACACAGGTTGGAGGCATGTCACCTGGCGACACCTGCCTCTCAGGTGTCAGTCACTGCTAACTGAAACACCCATGTCGAGGTAAGGTATATTAAAATTTCAGTTCAACTTTAATTCCAAGGGAAAAATCTTTGCTATTCTTATAGGGACATATAACTGCACAGATCACACACACACACACACACACACACACACACACACACACACACACACACAGAGCACTGTTATGTAAAACTAAAAGAATCCATTGGCAAAGATTGGCAAAGTCAATTTTTTACAAAGGTAATATGGGGCCACTGAGAACTTGGAAAAGACAAAAGCCTGTGTGTATATGAGCGTGAAAGTGTGTGTGTGTGTGTGTGTGTGTGTGTGTGTTTATTTGCTATCTTTTGTGTCATTGCGTGTGGTTCAAAGCCAACTACAAGCAAGTCAGGACAAGCACAGTGGGGACCCCAAATGAGGGAACAAAAACCTGAAATATACATGAACGAGACTAGAGAGCGCGCACACACACACACACACACACACACACACACACACACACACACACACACACACACACACACCTGGCTGCAGTCCAAGCGGTCAACCCCAAATGACCAGGAGCCTCGCAGTTCTCACCCAGCACGCCACCACTCACTTCAACTAATGAGCTTCCCAAGAGTTTGTATGTGCATGTGTGTGTGTGTGTGTGTGTGTGTGCGTGTGTGTGTGTGTGTGTGTGTGTGTGTGAATAAAATGGAAAAAGACCATTGATTGTGATCACTCAGACATCCAGAGTGGTCCTTCCTTTTCAAAACATTCATTTGTACAATAACAGGTAGAGGTGTGGGGGGGGGGGGGGGGGGGGGGTCCTGTCCTACTGTGTTTTATGTGTGTGTGCAAGTGTGTCAGGACGCTCATGTGGGAAGGAAGGAAGAACAGAGTTTGAAAGAATCATTGTGCAATTAATCTAAAAGAGGGACTGTGTGAGGGGAGAGAGGGGAGAGAGGGGAGAGAGGGGAGAGAGGGGAGAGAGTGAGGCTGTGTGGGACAGGGGAAGGAATTTGATGGTGTGAAGACTTTTTCACCCCAACGACGATTAATCAGCGGAGGGAAAACACAGAATCCTTGTTTGTTATTTAGGTTCGCAGCACCTTTGCCTTATTTTGAATGGCTGATTTTTCCGATTCAAACGTGGAATATTTTAGAGGAACTCATCTACCTCCTCTCCTCTGATTGGCTCACTGACCTGTTGTTGCTCGAGCTCCAGAGAGAGGAGATGTAAAACTACACTGAGATGGTTTTTGGTTCTTAAAACCACAAATACATCTTCTAATGGATCAACACTTCAAACAAAACACAGGAAAAGTGTAAAATATCGGAGCTTTCTGAGCAGATCTTTAATGACTGCTCCACAAATTCTCTTTATATGATTTTACCAGCAGCACATTTTATTTCCTGCTTCAGTTAACTTTTCTTTGTGTTTCCATTTCATGCGATTTCCTGTTATTTCATCCATTTTAAATTATTAAAATTGCATAAAAATATTGGATTGTTTGTTTTCACAATCCACTGCACATATCGATGAGTTCACACACACAAAACTAACTTTTAAAAACTATTAAAATTACAACTGTTGCTGTTCTTCACCCATTCTTCTTTGCACTCCTGCAACAGTCGGACTCACGACGGACAAAATACAACGCAACATAAACATTTGTTGTTCCCTTTCCCTGCATTCTTCTTCCTTGCCAAAACCCAGTGCCTACATTACCCATAATGCAACTCAACAACTTTTTTTTTTTTTGTCTGATAAATATGGACCGCAAGAACAGCAGGACTGTGTTTGTAAAATTCAGAAACAGACCTCTGAGGAAAAAGGCTGCAGGAGCGAGATGTGGAAGAATGTACAGTAAATAAAGATTTCCCAGTATGCCCGGGGGGCAGCCCGGGGGGGGCGGCGGATGGGGGGTGGGGGGGCTACTCGGGAGTCTTGTGTGCTTGTGCCAGGCTGCCATGCCAACCCTGAGGGCCTCTCTCACACTGACCCAGACCTGGACAAACAGATGGAAGAAAGGAAGGAAGGATGGATGGACGGATGTCAGGAAAAAAAAAAGAGGCAGGAAAAAGCTGCAGGAGGCGTCAGAAGAAAGCAGCGTGGCAGTGATGGACAGATCGTAAAGAAAGGTGCAGAAGAAAAAAAAAAAGAAAGAGTATGGTTTAATGTGTGTATGTGTGTGTGTGTGTGTGTGTGTGTGGGAGGGGGAGTTTGGAAGTTTGGCACTATATACAGAATCCATCCTACAATGTGAGCTGAATTTAGATTTTAACTGTGCATTCAGGAGGAGGGAGGGAGGGAGGGAGGGAGGGAGGACAGAAAAGAAAAAGATGGGAGGAGGAGAGAGGAATGAAAGAGTGCAGCTGTGAACAGTGGAGGAACGGCAAGTGATTAATGACGGAGGCTTCACACCTGTCTGATGGTCGGCGCTGTAGGGAGAGCACAGACGCAGTGAATTACAGTACGCGGACGCGCTCCGCTGCACACGATGAGGTGCAAAAACATCCGTCCTACGACGGCCTGCTGCTCTAAAGAAGATACTCCAGCTTTCCCAGTAAACACACTCACTGTGCTCCAGAGTTTCAGTTACATTAATGCAATTATTCAGACCAACAAGCTACAAACTGAGCGCACACACACACACACACACACACACACACACACTTAAACTTCAGTGACACAGATGAGCAGCGACACCGTACGACAGTGACAGCATGAATCTCTCTCTCTCTCTCTCTCTCTCTCTCTCTGTCCATTTGCTGCCTCGATCTCTCGCTCCAGGAATCAGGTCCAACGGCAGACTGGCAGCTGCGCATTGATATTGGAGCCACGTCTTGTTGACCACTGCCACAAGAAAAAAATCCACGGATCCTGCACGAGCACTACTGATATTCACCTGTGGACTCGTGTGTGTGTGTGTGTGTGTGTGTGTGTGTGTGTGTGTGAGCAGCAGGTGCACTCTCCTGTTGCCTCATTAAGAAAACCCATATTTACTTGGGCACATTCAGCTCTGCTGGCAAACCGCTCTCCTGCTCTTTCCAAATCCTTCACTTCCATCACTTTGTCCTTCCTTCCAAGGTTTTAGAGACACATGTGGTTTTCAAGGCCAATGTTGATATTGATTCAACTAAAAATTGTTGTATGAAGCCCAATTTTAAAGCTGCACTTATCAAAATTTTCATACTGACGATTGATTTATTGATTTCTTGTAACTTAAAAAGGGGGGACGCTCGTGATGACGAAGTATCGGCCCTGCTCAGCATCTTTCAGCTCATTGTTTTGGTTTTCCAGTCTGCAACTTTACTGTTTTGGTTCACTCCCACTGGTTTACTCATCAGTGTTGCTACTACACATAATGATATGTCAGTGTGTTTGTGTTTACAGCTCTGGAGCTCCAGAGAGAAGCCTGTGAGAGGAGATGTAAAACTACACTGAGATGGTTTTTGGTTCTTAAAACCACAAATATATCTTCTTATGGATCAACACTTCAAATAAAACACAGAAGAAGAGGAAGATATGGGACCTTTAACACGGGCACAAGCATGATGCAGCACCAATTAAACAGCAGCCGTGGTGAAAAGACCATTTTTATATCAGACTTCTGATTTAAAAACAACAAAAGCACAGGATTCAGACACATTCCTAAACATAAACTCCCATAATGCTTTCACACACACACACACACACACACACACACACAGGGACTCAGGATGAGGACACTGCAGTGAGCGGCGAGCGTGTCATGTCGTGACAGGAGCAGTCTTGGTGGACAGATTCCCATTAGTGGAGCTGTTCAGGTGACGTGGCTGTCAGCGCCGCGCCGCGCCACACTGAGCTCAACATAGAACACGTTCAAAGACACACATCATGACTTTGCAGAGTAAAAATAAATGAGGGGGGAAAGAAAATCATCCCCCTCGCGCTCTATACGGCTGTTTTGGCATTTTGGCATTTATGCCAGTTTGTGAGATTCATTAAAAAAATAAATAAATACATTCTTTTTTTAAAAAATGCCACTGGAGGCTAAAATTGCACAGGTAATTTATTAAAAGCTGCATAATGTGTCAGTCAGTTCCTGCAGCTACACTCGCTCCTAAAAGGTCTTTGCGGGCCCCTGAGTCGTGCTCACCCGCGGGCACACATCAGCACTTCAGTGATTATGGCACTAACTCCTCTAAATGCTCTCAGACCTGACAGAGGCACCGGGAATAACTACTGCATCTGCATGAGGCAGAGAAGCACCAGCCCCAGCATCACACTGCATTAACAAGTCTGTTTACGAATAGTCAGGCAGAGATGCCGGTTCTTCGCACGTTAAAGGGACGGTTGTGGTTATGTGACGCGGGGGTCGTGTGAGGTCGTTTTAACAGAGTCAGAGTGTTACCTGCAGTAGAATCAGGTCGGACACGAGTACCAGCACCGAGGCTGAGGGATGAAAACATGTTTCAGCCACTTTAACAGAAAAAAAAAAGCCACTATCAGTTGAAGTGTGCGCTTTATTGTGAAAATTTTCACCACTTTATCCACCTTTTTTTGTCTGTGGAGCGCATCACTCAGCCTCTGTGCCGGCACTCGTGTCCACTTCTCCGAACCAGGAGCGCTCCACACTTCATCAACATACAGAGCAGATCCATCATTTCACTGCAGGACGAGCCTCCTCCTCAGAGAGCGTCAACACTTTCTAACCTGACATTTTTCATCCTCTCTCATATTTGCTTGGAAAGTTTTTCTGCCAGTTAAGTCCCTGAGATTTGCTGCAGTGAATTTCGTGGAACGCTGTAATTCCACTTCCTGGAAGTCCGAATATCATCGGGTGCGTCTCGTGTTTCAGCAGATGTTGGAGGGTCTTTCTGCACAAAATCTAATCAAGCCACCGTGTGTCACTTTCAGAAAATCAGTGAAATGTCAAATATAGTTAAAATTCAGATCACAAGTTCCCAGAGCCCAAAGCGCAATCTTTAAATTGTTTATTTCGTCCAACCAGTGGCTTCAAACAGAAAAGAAGCAAATTCATATATTTGTGAAGCTGGAAAAAGCAAATGTTCTGCTCTTCAATGATTAATTCATTATTGTGATCATTAATATTCTGTCAATCTTTGAAAAAACACACTGCAGATCCTCATCCGAGATGCTGAACGCAGCTCAGTAACAACGTCAAACTCGAATACAGGAAGAGAAACTCCAGAGACGGTGATTTATGAAAAGAGGATGCTCCGAGATGAGATGGAAACAAGAAGCAAGAGAAACAACATTTATATAATTGATAATAAACTGCTGGATGTAGAACAGGGAGCGTTGCATGTGTGCTTATTTTATCGTTTTCAAATAATAGCAGTGAGTCTGAGATGAACAGTCAGGGAACAGACAATGGAGTCCCAGTGAGAGAAGGGTGAGACTGAGGGTGAGAGGAGGGAGAGAAGACATTCACGCACAATGGCTTCCAGTGTTCCGCTCTGTTTCGGTTTCTGCCTCTCACACGTGCTCAGCTGGGACGTGGGAAGGCACCACCATGGCACTGCCCTGTACCCCCAACACACACACACACACATCAACACACACACATAAACACACACACATAAACACACATGCACACAAGAGCTTGGGACACACTGTTCAGCAAACTAATCACTGACATCTGACTGAGAAAACACAGCTGTGACAATAACTAGCCGCAGGATGTGACGGGCAGAAGAAAAGTAAGACGTAGAGGAGGACGGAAAGATAGAAAAACAGAAAGAGAGAGAGAGAGAGACATTCAGAAAGAAACACAATAAGAAAAGGAAGAAGAAGGAAGTCAGAGAAAGAGAGAGAGAGAGAGAGACTCAAGATGGAGCTGAAAAAAGAAAAGATTCAACAAGTGGTGTGAACCTTCAAGAGATGGAGGTAGAGAGAGCCTGAGAAAACATTATGCAGAGAGAGAGAGAGAGAGAGAGAGAGAGAGAGAGAGAGAGAGAGGATGAAATATGAGAGTCATAACATCAACAGAACTCTGGAGTGTGGGAAAGAAAAAAAAAACGAGGGAGCACATGAGAAAGTCAGATACAGACCCAGGTGAGAGGAAAATAATACAATAACAGAGACTCATTGAAGACTCAGAAACTCAGCGACTGCAGTGTCACACACACACACACACACACACATCTTCAGAGGGACAACAAGAGGATGAAGAGGAGGATGAGGAGGAGGAGGACCACAGCTTAGTGCCAGGCGCACCGGTTTTGTGTCAATATCTGTAATGGAATAAAGGCTGCCTCAGACAGTATCCAATCACCCCGTGTGTGTGTGTGTGTGTGTGTGTGTGTGTGTGTGTGTGTGTGTGTGACAAACCTGCAGCCATCAGCAAGCAAACAGCCGCATTGCACACCACCACCACCTCCACCACCAGCTGCTACACCTTCCTCACCAATTATTTTAATAAGAGTCTCACTTTGCTTATTAAAGCTGTGTGTCCTTGTGTTCTTCAAACCTGAGACACCAACTCATATTTGAAATAGAAATAATGTGAAGGAGAAAAGAAAAGAACCAGGATAGGAAAGGAGGAGAAGAAGAAGAAAAATAGGTAGAAGAAGAATTTCGAGAGGAAGAGGAAGAAAAGTAGTGATGAGGACAAAGGGGTCATATATTCGATGTCCTCGGTTTAAAGCATTAGCATCAATTCTTATCCTAGGAAAAGAAGGAGGACAGGAAAATGTAGAAATTTAAGAGAAATTTAAGAGGAAGGAAACAGAAAATAAGTAAGATGGATGAGAGAAGGGCAAAGAAGCAGAAGAAGAAGAAGATGATGATGAGGGACAAGGACAAGAAAAAGGAGGAGGACAGGAATGTGAGAAAAACACAGAGGAAGAAAAAGCAGAGGAAGTAGAAGAGGAAGGACAAAGAAAGGGAGGACAAAAGGGCAAAGAAGAAAGACGATGAAGAAGATGAAGACAACAACAAGACGGAGACAGAAAACTTTAATATTATGGGACAGGACGTTTTGTTTTGAATAATCAGAAACAGAATCATTTCTGTGTTTCTGGAGGAAAAATCCTGGAAGAGTAACTTTTATCCTGGACTAATAGCCCAGGGATCATTGAAGCACACACACACACACACACACACACACACACACACACACACACACATAAATATGTTATATAAACAGAAGCTTTTTAAAGTCTCACAGGAAATACAGCAAGAGGGAAGTGTTAATTGAATTTGAATGGGGATTGGAGTTCTGCTCAATAGCACCAACACTGACACTGTCAGTACACAAACACAGGGAC
>NW_019175495.1:120027-216835 GCF_002260705.1 Seriola dumerili
ACTGTTATGATACATAAAATTTTATGTGGGTGCTGTGTTGTGTGTGTGGTGTTGTGTGGTGTGTTAGCACATGTGTGGTCTTCAATGATCCCTGGGCTATTGGAGTCAGGATAAAAGTTACTCTTCCGGATTTTTCTCCAGAAACACAGAAAAATGATTTTGTTTCTGATTATTCAAAACAAAAACGGCCTGTCCCATAATATTAAAGTTTTCTGTCTCCGTCTGTTGTTCTTCATCTTCTTTCATCGTCTTCTTCTTTGCCTTTTTCCCTTTTGTCCCTCCCTTTCTTTGCTTCTCTCTACTTCCTCTGCTTTTTCTTCCTCTTGTGTTTTTCTCACATTCCTGCTCTCCTCCTTTTTTCTTGTCCTTGTCCCTCTATCATCATCTTTTCTTCTCTTCTGCTCTTTGCCCTTTCTCATTCCATCTTACTTATTTTCTTATGTTTCCTTCCTCTTAAATTCTCTTTAAATTTCTACATTTCCTTCCTCCTTCTTTCCTAGGATAAGAATTGATGCTAATTCTTTTTTTAAACCGAGGACCATCGAATATTATGACCCCTTTGTCCTATCACTACTTTCTTCCTCTTCCTCTTCGAAATTTCTTCTTCTACCTTTTTTCTTCTCTTCTCCTTCCCCTTCCTATCCTGTCTTTTTCTTTTTCTCCTTCACATTATTTCTAGTTTCAAATATGAGTTGGTGTCTCAGCGTTTGAAGACACCAAGACACACAGCTTTAATAAGCAAAGTGAGACTCTTATTAAAATAATTGGTGAGGAGGTATGTAGCAGGTGGTGGGCAAGTGGTGGGGTGTGCAATGCGGCCTGATTTGCTTGCTGATCGCTGCAGGTTTGTCACACACACACACAACACAACAACACACGCCACACACACCACACACACACAGGTGATTGGATACTGTCTGAGGCAGCCTCTTTATTCCCATTACAGATTTGACACATAACCGGTTGCGCCTGGCACTAAGCTGTGGTCCTCCTCCTCCTCATCTCCCTCTCATCCTCTTGTTGTCCCTCTGAAGATGTGATGGTGTGTGTGTGTGTGTTGTGTGTGTGGTGATGTGTGCCTGACTTGTCATGTGTGTGACACTGAGCGCTGAGTTTCTGAGTCTCTTCAATGAGTCTCTGTTATGTTATATTATTTTCCTCCTCACTGGCTGTATCTGACTTTCTCATGTGCTCCTCGTTTTTTTTTTTTTCTTTTCTCCACCACTCCAGAGTTCTGTTGAGTATATGACTCTCACATTTCATTCTCTTCTCTCTCTCTCTCTCTCTCTCTCTCTCTCTGCACTCTCTCTCCGGTTCTCTCTCTCTCTCTCTCTCTCGTCTCTCTCTCTCTGCATAATGTTTCTTCAGGCTCTCTCTACTCCCATCTCTTGAAGGTTCACAACCACTTGTTGTATCTTTTCTTTTTTCAGCTCCGTCTTGATGCTCCTCTCTCTCTCTCTTATCTCTGAACTTTCCTTCTTCTTCCTTTTGCTTATTGTGTTTCTTTCTGAATGTCTCTCTCTCTCTCTCTTTTCTGTTTTTCTATCTATTCGTTACTCCTCTGAACGTCTATCTTTTCTTCTGCCTCGTCAATCCTGCGACTAGTTATTTGTGTCACAGCTGTGTTTTCTCAGTCAGAAGTGTCAGATGATTATATTTGCTGAACAGTCTGTTGTGTCCCAAGCTCTTGGGTGCATGTGATGTTTCATGTTGTGTTTGTTTATGGTGTGTTGTGTTGAGTATGTGTGTGTGTGTTGTGTTAGAGGGGTACAGGGCAGTGCCATGGTGGGTGCCTTCCCACGTCCCAGCCTGACGCACGTCCTTGAGAGGCAGAAACCGGAAACAGAGCGAACAACTGAAGCCATTGTGCGTGAGATGTCTCTCTCTCCCTCACTCTCACCCTCAGTCTTCACGCCTTCTCTCACTTGGGACTCATTGGTCTGTTATCCCTGACTGTTCATCTCAGACTCACTGCTATTATTTGAAAACGATAAAATAAGGCACACAGCAACGCTCCCGTTCTATCATCCAAGCAGTTTATTTATCAATTAATAAAATGTTGTTTCTTCTCTTGTTTTGTTCACACTCAATCTCGGAGCATCCTCTTTTCATAAGATCACCGTCGTCTGGAGTTTCTCTTTCCTGTATTTCGGAGTTTGATGTTGTTAGCTAGCTGCTCAGCATTCTCCGGATGAGGATCTGCACGTGTGTTTTTTTCAAAGATTGACAGATATATTAATGAACACAATTAATGAATTAATCGATTGAAGAGCAGAAACATTTCTGTTTTCCAGGCTTTCACAAATATATATGAATTTGCTTCTATTTCTGTTTGAAGCCATCTGGTTGGACGAAATAAACAATTTAATAGATTGCGCTTTGGGCTCTAGGAACTTGTGATCTGAAATTTTAATTACTTATTTGACATTTTCACTGATTCCTGAAAGTGAACCAGGTTTGCTTGATTAGATATTGTGCAAGAAAGGACCCCCCAACATCTGCTGGAAACACGAGACGCACCCGGATGAATGTTACTCGGACTTCCAGGAAGGGAATTACAGCGTTCCACGAAATTCACTGCAGCAAAATCTCAGGGACTAACTGCAGTGAGAAAAACTTTCCAAGCAATATGAGAGAGGATGAAAAGATGTCCAGGTTAGAGCAATTTGTGACGCTCTCTGAGGGAGGAGGCTCGTCCTGCAGTAAATGATGGATCTGCTCTGTTATGTTGATGAAGTGTGGAGCGCTGCTGTTCGGAGAAGTGGACAGAGTCCGCACAGAGGCTGAGTGAATGCGCATCCACAGAGCAAAAAAAGGTGGATTAAAGTTTTGGTGAAAATTTTCACAATAAAGGCGACACTTCAACTGTTAGTGAGCCTTTTTTGTTTCTGTTAAAGTGGCTTGGAAACATGTTTTCATCCCTCAGCCCATCGTGGTTCTGGGTACTCGTTGTCCGACCTGATTCTAACTTGCAGGTAACACCTGACTCTTAGTTAAACGACCTTCAGGCACGACCCCCTGCGTCAACATAACCCAACGCGTCCCTTAACGGTGCGAAGAAGCCGGGCATCTCTTGCCTGACTGTTTCGTAAAACAGACTTGGTAATTGCCAGTTGTGGTGGGGTGGTGCTCTTCTCTGCTCATGCAGATGCAAAGTAGGTGTATTCCCGGTGCCCTCCTGTCAGGTCTGAGAGCATTTTAGAGGAGTTAGTGCATAAATCACTTGACAGTCTGATGTGTCGACCACTCCGAAGGCTCGTGAGCACGAACTGCAGGGGCCCGCAGCAGGAGCCTTTTAGGAAGCGAGTGTAGCTGCAAGGAACTGACTGGACTACATCAGTTATGCCAGATTTATAAGCAGCTGAGCGGTACATATGGAATAGTTTAACGGGTGGTTACCTGGTGCAATTTTAGCCTCCAAGTGCAGTTTTTTAAAAAAAAGAATGTATTTATTATTTTTGTTTAATGAAATTCTCACAAAGTTGCTGGGCAAATTGCAAAATGCCAAAACACACACACACACACACACACACACACACATAAATATGTTATATAAACAGAAGCTTTTTAAAGTCTCACAGGAAATACAGCAAGAGGGAAGTGTTAATTGAATTTGAATGGGGATTGGAGTTCTGCTCAATAGCACCAACACTGACACTGTCAGTACACAAACACAGGGACAGATGATGCTCAGTGCTCTCACACAAACACACACACACACACACACACACACACACACACACACAAAGAGAGAGAAATGACTTTCACTCCATTTTAAAGGATTAACTTCCTTAGCTTTATCACGCGAGATGAGATTAGCTCAATTAAGTTTACTCACTTACTCCCTCATGCAGACACACACACACACACACACACACACACACACACACACACACACTGGAGACAAAGAAAGAATTTAGCCAAACAGTGTTGAAAGAAAAGCTAAGTAGAAGAAGTGGAGAAGAAGTGTACAGGGAAGCACGTTGAAATGATTAAACTAGCAGATTTATTAGGTGTGTGTGTGTGTGTGTGTGTGTGTGTGTGTGTGGTGAACAGATCTTACACTAGAGCAGGCAATAAGAGCAGCTTTTGTGGTGTAACATCCCCTAAAACCAGACAAAGGCTGATATAATCCCTATTTCATAACCAAGCTAATCTACATATATTGATCTGGCATCGGTGTTGCGTGGCCTTGTGAGAATAATTTTGGGAATGCCCCCACCCAGCCCTAAATCTCCCAAATAATCACTGAGCTAAAGCACTTGGACAGGGGAAAGTGAAAATGCTCCGCTCTGGTGCTTTGGTAAATCCACTTATTGGACCAATTACGTCAGCGCATTCTGAGGATATTAAAGGTGCCATATTATATAAAGTGAGATTTCCATGTCTTCTTTGATTATAGATCAGGTCTAGGTTTCTTTATTAATACTGTGAAAGTATCAAAGCCTCAGTCCACAGAGAAATGCACACAGCCTGTATTCAGAAACTGAACCTTAAAACCAGCCGTCAGGACTTCCTGTAACTTTGTGATGTCACAACAAAGCAGTCACCACTCTCAGCGTTGCCCAAGCCCCGCCCACCCTCAATCTAACCTTGCAGGATTTGGTTTCTCTGAGAGTTTTACCTTAAATCTGCTATATTTTTATTAGATCACTCAAAAAACAGTCAGCCAATCAGAAGAGAGGCTCAGAGCCTCCTCTCTTCTGATTGGCTCACCAACCTGTTGTTACTAGAGCTGCAGAGAGAAGCCTGAGAGAGGAGATGTAAAACTACACTGAGATGGTTTTTGGTTCTTAAAACCACAAATATATTTTCTTATGGATCAAACACTTCAAATAAAACACAGAAGAAGTGAAATATGGGACCTTTGAAGAAAACAAAAACTCAAGTGCATGAAAACACTCTACACCTAAGAAAGAAAGGAAACAATAGAAAACTCTCTCCTGGTTACAAACATCACGATTCTGCAATCAGCTCTGATTTGTGCCAACGGAAAACAAAGGTTTGACTGATGTAACTTGTTCAACACTGATAATGAAATGTTTGGATTAAACTCTCCAGACGCTTGTGTCAATATACAACGTCTACATGTGACCAAGGATCACGCCAAAACAAATTCCTCACATTATTTCATTCCCTGGTAAAAGTCTATTATTGGCAGGATGTAAAAAAAAAAACATATAAAGGAAACTAAAGCCACTGGGTGATAACACATGCAACAACAAACACCAAGAAGCAGCCTCCATTTCTAAGCTTTGCTAAAAAAGCAAATTACTTTTTACATTTAAGATAAAAAATAAAACCAGAATGTGACTTGTTGACATCTGTTTTACCACATGAACAAACTCTACGTCGTAGAAATGTATAATTTCTGTGAAAATATCATGAAATTTGTAATAACTGAAAGAGCTACATCAAGTTAATGCTAACTAGTGAAACAGCCACAGGTTTGCAGGTTCACAGAAACACACTTAATTTTGATTATTTATAATTAATCGTTATGGATTGATTTCATTTTCTATGAAAACTTGTTAAACTTGACAAGAAAGCTGCTGTTTGTGAGCAAAATGTTCCCACACCGCTGACTTCACTGTGCCTGGGGGGTCTCAGAGTTTTTATCCATCTAATTACAGTAGTGTAATGTGTAATATTTACCAAATATACAGCTTGCCCTAACTTAAAACTGAGTAATTATTTTGTGATTTACATATGTTATAGTGTTAATTGAAAAGCTCAACGGTTCCGTCTTGTATCACAGTTTTGGTTTCGATTTTCAGGATCGTTAAACTGAGCTGCTAGAAATCCACTAATATTTACTCAGTACTTCATATTGTTCAAGTCCTCTGCAATGCTACTGCTCAGTGTTAAAAATCCACAGGTATTAATGGTTGATAAACCATAAAACTTCCAATGTTTTTACTCTCACTCTGATGAAAATATTGACCTAATGAGCCAAAAAGTTCTTAAAAAATGAACACCCAACGTCCGTCTGGTCACATCAAGAGCAAAACTCAGACATGCTGAGATAATGACCAAACTGTCTGAGACGAATATTTCCAAGACTGTGACTAATGAGCGATCAGTCTCCTCCTCGGTCACATTCAGCTTTCACTCATTATTTCTGAAGTCCCCTGAGGCGATGTTGTGCTCACACGAGTCGAGTCAAACCAGCAGCTGAGGGGGAATACATGACCGAACTGGTCTCAGACCAGAGTGTGAGGTCACCAGTGAGTGCAGCAAGAGGGTCAGAGTGCCCCAGCTGTCTTGTGTCGGAGTAAAGCAGGACAATAACATGACTGGTTCGGTCACATAGTGGTTATGTAAGAGACGCAGGGGCTGACGCTGCATTCATCTGCTGCAGGAAAATACCACTCGCCTCCCGTCACCTCACTGATGAGAAATGACACATATATTCTACCCTGGAGATGAATTACTGTCTAAAAATCACTTTTTTTTAAATTCAAAGTTATTTTATTAAGTGACATCTTTACTGTGTTGCCAAGTTTTATCTTATCTTTCTTAATGTTAACGCGTTCCTCCTGAATCCTAAATGACATAGCTACTGTAAATCTGCTGTAAAACTGTTACCTGCCAGTATAAAACATGCAGTGTTATGTTATTATGTATAGATTAAAACAACAATATGATATCAGCATTATATATTTATCCATCACTCGCCCTGCTCTCTAAATATAAAAAAAAAACCTGTATCAGGCATCCACAACTTCAGTTCTTTATAAAACATTCAAAAACAGTGAAAACTGCTCAGAACAGTGTCCTAAAGCACTTTATCAAATGTCTTGTTTTGTCCAAACCAACAGTCAAATATAATCCATCTGCTATAATGTAATTTTAAGTAAAGCAGCAAATTATTACATTTTTGCCTGAAGATTGACTGAAATTATTAACAAATTTAGTTTAAAATTCATTTTCTGTCAGTTAACTAAGTGTTGTGGTTTTAAATATGCTTGTATTTACTAATCCATACAGACTGATGCATTAAAACAAAACAGTACCGTGCAAGAGCAGCTTTAATAGGCGTTTGTGAACCTTTAATTTGGCAATTCATCAATCTTTGACTGTGTACTGCAGTAGCTTAGGCCACAGTGTCCTGACAATGCCCCTGAGGTCTTGGGATGAATTCCCATGATGTCAAACAGAAACCTCCAGCTCTCATCTCACACATGTTTTACTGAGGGATGTGCCCAGACTTGCTGTCCAGTCTCAGAGACATGCAGAGAGCTGATTTGATTCTGGGCACAGGCTGAAGGATCTCATCTACAGAGGATTTCATGTTTTCAGGGCAAAGTAAGGTGACTGTTTGTCCATCCTCTGCTCTGGAGGACCTCAGGTACCTCCACTCCCGCAGCTTTAACTGGAACCTCACACACACACACACACACACACACACACACTGAGATCCCCGTCAAAATCCCCCACCGCTACTCCACTGATCCAAGTGAATAACACTTGTCCGTGGTGCGCCGCACACACACACACACTAACCCCCCCCCCGGAGGCTGAAGCTCTGCCCTTAATGAAAGTCTCAAGATAGAAAAATATTTTTGCTACGATAGTGGATTAACTTTACGATGAGGCTACCTCCAGACTAACGTGTTCTATGTGTCAACCTTTGGCTGGGCTACACATCAAGTACACATACCATACTAATGTAATAAACTAACTGCTGACTAATTACTAATAATAATAATAAAACTGGAATTTATTGTCTCCTAAAAGGTAACCAGCTTCAGTGTTTTCCAAACATTCATTTATTTGTAGCACCACATATTGATGTCTTTATTTTTTGTACTATTTCAAATGGATAAAACTTTATTTAATTGTAGAGCTATGTGCAGCACATCGATTCGCTTAGCTCCTCCACGTCATTGGACCAAAAAAAAAAAAATCCATAAACTTAAAAGTTTTTACCTCCCTGTGTCTCTGTGTGTGACTATCATTCAGGGTGCACAGAGCGGCCAGTTCTGGGCTCACTGGCCAATCACAAAATGTAATCAAGGCATGAAGAAATGGAGCTGTATATACTGTTAAGTTATTTATTTTTTATATATGGTATTAGTTAATTATTAAATAAATAGAATCTAATCCTGTGTGAAACAATGAGCTCGTCAGCTTAATAAGCTTTACTCCTCTTCTATGGCTCCTTATCGAATTAACTGATCCAGAGAACAAAATGTCTGGAGGAGTAAACAACACAGCGTACAGAAAACAGAGAGAAGCTATTGTATCTGACTAGCACCAGCATGTTCCTGGCTGGCTAGAGTGTCAGCCATTAGCTTGCCAGCTACAGCAGTTTATCACCTAGTCCTGCGAGTAGTCACTACTTCACCAAGCTTCTTAATACAGCCTTTATTTTATTTGGGTATAATTAACTGTTAAACTGAAGAAACTGTTCCCTGTCTGTTTAAGCTCTGTGGCCTTTATTTGACCGTCCTGATAAAGGCCGTGAAACTAATAGGCTTTTAAACTTTCATGACTTCCAAACACAATACAGACATTTTAACTATTCTCCAGTGAAGTGGGAACTCTTCTTTTCTTTCACACAACTCACTGAAGTACTATCTCTGCCATCAGGCGCTAAGAAGCTTTCCAGCCTCTTATTCAGCTTCACTTCTGGCTCATACGTGTTCACCTGCTACGCTCATGTCTTTCACTGCACCACTGACTTATCACTGCGAGCGTGATCACCTGTGAACACGTTTCAACCAGAGAGAGAGCGAGAGGGAGGGACTGCAAGGTGTGAGTTATAATTCATTTAAGGTTAATGATGCCCATCTATCTCAGAGCAAGTGGGTGTCATTGGGAAAAGTTTGCACGCACACGCACGTCGATGACTGATTTAATGAATCAATCTCCTTCGATTTGGCCAGCCCCCTCACATGGGGTACAACTACTTGTACTACTGATTGTTGCTGCTACATCTGCATCTAAGGTGTGCGTGTGTGCATGTGTGTGTGTTTGTGTGTGTGTGTGTGTGTATTCTAGACGCATAGGGTGGAATATAAATAAGATATTACAGGCTGCTCTGACAGTGCTGCCACATATGCATACACAATATGCTTAGTAAAAGATTAAATGATTCATTGTGGGCAGCCACTGAATATGTAATGCATTTCCCTTCACTGTGTGTGTGTGTGTGTGTGTGTGTGTGTGTAGTCTTGTGGTCGTCTTTGGGGATCTTGTACACAAGCTTAGAGGACTTGTTGTGTGCTAACAGGTACAAGAGCAAATCAATGAAGCTCACAAACAACTGTCACTAACCAACAAACCGACACACACGCACTTTTGGACCAATGGGAATAAGACTTGCTACTGCAGCTAATACCGCGACCCTTAAAGCGGCCCCCTGTCTAACCTCTTATGTGGGTGCAGTGGACAAGTTACTGTGCTTTACTGCGTGTCCTTGAAGGTAACAGAGGAAAGCGGTTGTGCTCCCAGAGGACGAACCGCCTCCAGACCAGCTCTGCTCTGGTTCCCTCTCACTCATTATGCTCACACCTGCTCACATCACAGGTTAGACTGACGAGCTCCTTAGCATCTTTTACATCCCTTTAAAAGACAGATTTTTTATAGGTTTGCTTCCTCTGGGCTCGGGGTGTGTTTGAAATCTATTATTATATTAAGTCATCATCCCGCTTCTTATTGGTTAATTATTATAGACTGTTTTATCTCATTTTTTATCGAACCTCATTGTCACTTTTCTCTCTCCTCAAGTTTGTAAAACCTCTAAATGTTTGTTGTTTTTAAATGTTCAGATCAGTTTTTATTGTTCGTCCTCAACTTTATCTTGTCTCGTAAAGCACTTTGTGACTGCGTTGTGAAAGGTGCTCTATAAATTATGCTCCAAACTTGTAAACTTGCTCTCTCTTTCCTGTGTCGTCATCATATCAGTGACACATGTGCTTTTAGTCGGGTCCATGTTCTAGTGAAAGTGATCTCTAATGAATCAGCTGACAAAAGATGTTTTGATCTTATCGCATCGCTGAACTTGAACCAACATATCTGATTTCACTCTTTTCTCTCGACCACGACCTGCGGATAACCTGCGAGGCAGGCGGATTACAGCTCAACCTGAGTGTGTCGATATTAAATTCCATCTTTAAGAGCTGTACCACACACATGACGGTGTGTGTGTGTGTGTGTGTGTGTGTGTGTGTGCGCGCGTCTGCTTCTGGTCAGTTGAGGGAGGATGAAAGTGTGAAGGTGAGCGGTGCAGCGAGGTGGAGGCTCAGCGGCTGGAAACAGATGCTGCGGTAAACGGCCTCTGCTTATCAGTGATGGAGACGCAGCCACAACACAACCGCTGATGGGATCAACACACAATAAACACCACAACTGTCCAAGTTCACTTGAAGAGCCCCACCACAGAGACGGAGGAATGTGGCCCATACTGACGTTTCCCACTTCAGTCATGTACTGCAGCACACACACACACACACACACACACACACACACACACACACTGCTGGGTGTGAGGTATCACATGGCAGCAGCTCTGAGGCACAATCAGTCATTGTTGCGTAACTTCAACAGAGTCTCTATAGGCGGATTACAACATCTTCCACATGCTTCTGTTATCATGTCAAAAGGTAATAAGTGCTTGATGGATTTTTGGGCTTTAAGGTCGACACAGAGTCCAGTATTGGATTTAAGTCGTCTGTGCAAATGAGGCCATTAGCTTTTGGTGATGAGGCAATTGCACTATGGAAATATTGGATATATCATCAGTTTGATTGATCAACCGAAAACAGATATGCCTACCTTATTATTGTAACCAGAAAGTGTTTTTCCAACTGATTTTTGCAGAAAATTACTGCAATGGAGCTAATAGGCTAACAGCTAACAAACGAACCATTAGTAAAATAATGAGCTTGGAGATCTTCATCTTTCCTTCATTTCTATTGAATAAAATGGTGAATAATGATGAAGAGAAGTGGGGTAGCAAATAGAAAAACAGATCAAAAAAATAAAAAATAGAGAGGCTTTCCAGGTGCTATTGTGACTGATTAGCACCAGCCCCGATCCGCTGGCATAGACACAGAGATTTATTCTGCTGTACCATGTTCTGGTGTGACCAGGTCTTTACACCATGTGTTTCAGTGTTTTCACCAATCATCCCGTCTTAAATTTATCAGTTACTTCACTTAAAATAACAGTGAAAGGACTTCCTCTTCTTCTTCTTCTACTTCTACTGTGACGGCCTCCCTGAGTGGGGACCAAATTAAGACATTAATACCTTTTTAATGCTACCTGCAATTATATGAGAATATACTGTAACGCTTCAGCGTGTATACTGAAGCAGATAGAAAAGCATTATTGTGTTTATCACTTTCACTGGGGGAAAACACTCACACACACAATTTCATTAGACCCACGGCAGCAATAAAAGTCTCCTTCACATGGTGAATATAGACCATACCCTCCTGTCTGAGGGGTGTATTATAGAACTGTGTGTGTGTGTGTCTGTGTGTGTCTGTGTGTGTGTGTGTCTGTGTGTGTGTGTTCATACTGCAGTTAAAACTGTAATGGTTTGTCAGCCAGGTTAACCTGGCACAGGTACAAACAGTGAGATATTAACACTGACTAATCTCTATCAGCCGATGCACTGCCATTAAACAATGTGATACAGTGACCAATGTCCACATCCATATCAGTGTGTGTGTCTGTGTGTGTGTGTGTGTGTGTGTGTGTGTGTGTGTGTGTGTGTCACATTGACCATAGAAATACCGCATCATCAGCAAGGTGCCTCCAAGGTTGTGGGAGTTGGGATTTTATATATATATATATATGTGTGTGTGTGTGTGTGTGTCTCATATCACGGCTCATGTTCTTCAAACTGCAGCGCAGCAAAGCCAGACAATGTATCAGACGGCTGCTGCATCTGAAAAATGTTTCAGTGTGTTCATGTGTGTGTGTGTGTGTGTGTGCGTGTGTGTGTGTTGTGTGTGTGTGTGCGTGTGTGTGCAGATCCCACGCGGCGGTCGGTGTGCATCAGTCACAGCTCTCACATGCCTGAGCCTAGTGCAGCGTACCATAGCGTGGCCCTGCGGCACTGTATGGGAGCTAAAGCCCAACAGGTTTTCCTCTCCCCTCGCTGCCTCCCTCAGCAGAGGGAGAAAGGGGGAGGAACGGGGAGGATGGGAGGTGCAGAATTGCTGAGGCTTGGGCCAACTTATTAGAGAGAGATCAATGTGTGTGAGCTCTCAACACTGGCAGCAGGAGGTGGGAGGACAAGTCAGCATGCACACTTTTTGAGAGTGGACGAGAGGGATGGAAGCAGAGAGGGAGGGGGGTGAGGAAAGCTAAAAATAACATCTATTGATCCAACTTTAACGTGAATATAGTGGAGCAGAGGAGAGAAAAAAAAACTCAATCAAGCGTCCCAACGGCCCGGTTGGCATTTTACAACTAATACATCAAACGTGCACGCACACACACACGCACACACAAGGTATGCTGTGGAATTACACACACACACACAAACACGCGCTAATTACCTCTGCATAACAACAGAGTCAAACACATGGGGGAGTTAACGCAGATGCACAAATGCTACAGACTGTTCCCTCCTGCACAGTCTGAGCGTTCAGACCAAAAAACACACGATCTGTTTCTCATACAAACATCCCTCCTCTTCATCACACACACACACACACACACACACACACACACACAAAGAGAGGCACCACAAGCAAAATGGAAAAGCTTCATATCAGCTGTTTTAACTGTGTGTGTCTCACCTGGACAAGGAGAAAAGCAAAGATGGAACAAAGACAGAGGAAAGGCAATTTGAGACGCCTCCTACACTCTCCTATCTGTCCTAACTCAGAGATTGGGAACAAAATACATAAACACACACACACACACACACACACACACACACACACACACACACACACACACTGGGGGAATAGTACTGGCTACGGGAGAGTGAGCACAGCCATAGGTGCCATACTTACTTAAAAAAAAAAAAAACAAACACCCACCTGCAGTAAAAATAAAATGGTGATATTTCTGCTACAGATTGAACAGAGTGAGACAGAGAGAGTGGAACAACAAGTACAGAGCAGAGCTGGGTGGACACCATGACTCCTCTTCACAAGCTACCAATACTCCAGGCTGATACTGGTGTTGTATTAATAACTACCTTTTAAAACCTGCAGAGGCGACTTCCTGAGAAAAAGTTCTGCAAAAATCATGGACTTTGGGAATCGAGAAGTCGTAATAATCAGAGTAAAATCTGACGTTGTGAGATTAAAGTTGTGTTTCTGAGTAAAAAATGTCACATTATCACAAGAAAATGTTTTCAATTTAACAAAGTCTTAATATAATAAGAGTAAAATTATTACATGCAACAACAAGAGTGGCATTAAGTTAGAGCACAAACCTCCGCCAAGGCCAAACAATCCCACACATACACACCCATAATCCAGATCATTATCTGGATCTGCACCAAATCATATAAAGTCATAGATGTCAAAACCATAAATATGTCTGATTTTTTACATCAAGCTCCAAAAATTCCCTCTCTCGCAATGTTAAGGAAACATCCATCTCCCATGCCTGCACCAAGTTTAGTGCAAATGGGTTCAGTAGGTGTCTTTTTGCATAATCCTAAAAACAAACAAACAGAAGGACACGGGTGAAAACATAAAGGTCTTTGTTGGAGGGAAAAAGTTCTATTTTGAGAGTTAAACTCTCCCATTAAAAAGGAAAAATGTGTATTTTGTGAATTCTTTGAGATGAACGTAATGCTGAGTTTTAATAGGTGAGAACATCTGATATTGGCTCATCACAGATATGTAATCATATGTTGCCATGACATCTAATGGGACATTTGCATGTTTATGTGCAGTGTTCGTGTTAAAGGTGAATACTGGTGGTTTATTGATGTTAGACTTTAATGCATTTAATTTATTTTCCTGTTTAACATCGGTGTCAGCCGCACTGTCATTCTTTTGTCTTCCTTCTCTTCTCCTTTTGTCCCGACATCCACCTGTGTCACTCACCCTCACCTTTTCAATCACACTCTTTTGTTAAAAGTTAAGCCGGAGTCACCCTTGGGTGGCATCAGGTGGCACCGCAGTCTGAACCAGGACAATGGGCCTCATTGTCCCATGATGCACCCTCTCCCGTGTGAAAGTGAGAAAAGAGTCATTTACACCAACATGTCCGCTGCCGTGCAGACGTCATTGCAACACCAGTGGAGTAGCGGTCTGACTAACTGACTGACTGACTGACGGTCCTCCTCCGTCTCTTCTCCTGTCCCTCCTGAGGAGAGGAGGATGAATGGATGAATGACTCACTGTCAGGTGTTGAGGGGAAGCAGACAGACTCCTTGTTCACACCAGCGTCCATGAGCGCATCCGTAACAGACACGCACTGTAACAACGGCAACTTAAATTCTTTGCCGTAAATAAGTTTTACAAATACAAACCGAGCTCGTCCAGCCATGACTGTAATTTATCAACAAAAGTGATTAAGTCCTGATGAATTAAAATCTTTATCTTTCTGTTAGTTTGTTGAAAATAGGGAAAACAACTTTTGTTTTTTCCAAGCAGCAAACTCTGGGGCTGAAAAATGAAGCCAACACCAAAGCGCCAAACATTGCAGTTCCTCTAATGACCACTAGAGTCTGGCTCCAACAGTGAGTCAATCCCCATAGACTCCCATGTTAAAGTGTCCAACTTTACAGCAAGAACAAACATGTTTACAGCCTGGTACAAAAAACTGTTTTGGTCTTGGTTGAACAAAGTCTCAGCTCCACACACCCATTCTTAGATTAGCCAGGAGTCAGTTGCTGCCAAGATGGCGACGGCAGAGAAGCCCACTCTGAGCTTCAAAACTGCTCCTCAGAAACCCATGGGTGATGTCTATCTTTATTTACAGTCTAGCCCCCCCCCCCCCTTTTTCTGAAAATAGCTGAGAAGAGAAAAAACACCAGACTCTGCATTTGCAAAGAATTTGATTTATTTTGTCATTTTGGGATCTGAGTCGTCTCAAAAGTGCTTTAACGCTGTGAAGGGTTTGGGAGGGAGGAATATAGGGGGGGTGGGGGTCGGTGTATCTGTGAAGATGCTGAGGATTCACACACATTCAATTGCCCTCCTCCCCTCCGTCAGGTAAATAAACAGGTTGGAGACTTTGCTTTCTGGGTTAAAGAGTTTGAATTAATGCTCCGCCAATAAAGTTGGATAGTGATAAGAGAGTCTGGGATAATGGGAAAGGCGAATGAGCCACACACACACACACACACACACACACACACACACAAACACACACACACACACAACACACACACACACACACACACACACACACACTACAATGTTTCAACACAGATTTTGAATCCAAAGTGTTCTCACCCTCTGGACCCTTGATTCTGATCCTCCAGAGCCAGACCACTCTAGAGATGGGGGTGGGGGTGATGGGTGGGGGGTGGGGGGCTTGACATCACACAAACAACACAGCTCATCCACTGAGCGCTTGAGCCAGACAGGTCAGAGATGAGTACATGATAACACTCTGCAGTAACTTGCTCTGGATAGTCAGACATCATTACTGTGTGGCATCTAACTCCAGTTTTTCTCTCTCTCTGAAAACACACACACACACACACACACACACACACACACACAGTCTAAGTCAATACGCTGGTCTGACCTGATGCTGATGCGGCGTTTTAATCAGATTAAACAAATCAAAAAACCCTGCGAGTGCCAAGAGGAGATCTATGAGGAGGATCGATGCATCTCACTACATGACGAGTACAAGGTTCGTCCAGATGAATATATTACCATGAGAAATGCTCATTTGAGCTACGGAGTAAGCGGATTCGATCTTATGGAGGAATCACAACATCTTCTGCTTTGATACCTCAGCAGCTCAGTGAATATTTCCTCCTCTATGTAACCTCCTCACTCAGGTTCCTGCTGGCTGATCAGAGCTCTTCTAAACGAGGGAAACGCTCCTCAGATACTGGTTTACTGTAGTATCAACGTTGGTCTTCAAACAGACGCATCCGAGCCGGAGCTGCAGCCACGCCAGGAAAAGTTTTAACTTCAATCATAAAATCAGAAAATCAGAAAATAATAAAATAAAAGCATCTGCCAAGCGTCTGTTTAATTACAGTAATAAAACCAATCAATATTAAACTTATCTGTTGTCTTAGTCTAAGTTTAGTATATTTATCTAATAGTTCCAATACAGAGAGTTTATAGCTATTGTTAATTTGCAACTCTTGGTCAGGCTTTCACATGTACAGTGTAATTAAAACAGTCAATATAATAATAATTATAATAATAATAATAATATAATAAGAGACAACAACAGCAGCAAAAACAAAACAGACAACACAACTGATGATATGATACAATTAGGTAAAAAACAACAAGCAGTGCCCTCAGCTGGTGTCTGTCCTCTGCCAAAGATCTTTTGAGTGGGAAGAACCTCCACTCTGTTTTTTTTTTTTGTTGTAGTTTCAACAACTGCAACAGAGTGATGTGTCGTCTCTCTCTCTCTCTAACTGGCTGCAGGAGTCACTTTTCTCTCTCTGGTTTAAACTTTTAATCACATATCAATAATTTCAGCTTGACAAATTAATAGTTTGGAACCAGAACCTTCAGTATTTGGAACAAGTAGCCCGTAAGAAATAAATTCTGCCAAATGATGTCGTCTGCAGCTGTTAGTTCAACGTGCCTGATGCATGTTTAATCAAAGTTTGGGTAAATATTAGTATCAGATCAGACTTGGAGTCGGCAGATATCCTTTGCTTTGCAGCCAAAAAAACACTTGAGAGGGACGTCCCCCCTACTTGCTTCTGATTTCAGAATCTATGCCCAGATTGTTTCAGATATGTAAGTACGACCACTGTTGTGCTTATTGAAGAGCGTTTCCCCCGGATGGAAAAAAAAAACAAGCGAGTCCATCAGAGCTTGAGCCGGAAAAACGGCTGCAGTACATCCGTTAAAAGCAGAGACAAGACTGGTGACAGTTGTTGATGAGAGTCACGTGATTCAACTTAGACACAAGAACAACATTCAACATATTTATCTGGTTCTGCTGCCCGCGTCTAAACGGACTGAAAATGAAGTCGGCGGGATGGATGTATCAGTCGCCACTGACCGGTTCGGGCAAAGCAACCTGCCTCTGTGACCGCGAACATGAGCACAGCTTCAGACTCATGATCAAACTGTTTAAGCAAAGAAAAAAATTCCAAACATTGTTGGTTTGAGCTTCGTTTTATATTGAATGTGTTTGGGGGGGTTTTTGATTTTTGAAGATTTGAAGGTGTAAAATCATTTATCAGTTTTCTGACATTTTATAGGATAAAAAATTCATCAGAAACGAATCAAGAGATTATTCAAATATGAAAAGAACTGTTAGTTGCAGCCCTGGAGATTTTATTGTTTCATACAAAATTGGTCAAACTGAATACATTTACTTCAGTAGAACAACCACAAATAAAATCCATCGTTCATCAGTCCATCAAATGACATCCAAGAATCTTGTATAATCACAGTTCAATGAAGAAAATCTGCGGATAAGAAGATGTGCTACGTGCTGATCTCTGAAGGCCAACGCGTGGAAGATGCAACCCAAAGCAGATGATGGTGGAATAAGAAATAACAGGTTGGTTCGGTTGTGGCTGACGTGAGTGAAACACCGGACAGACAGAAGAGTTATTAATGAAAAGAGAAGAAAAGGAAGAGGTGGGTGAGGAAGTGGAGGAGAAAAAAAAAGACAAAAGGGAGGAGAGAAGAGATGGATGGGTGAAGTGGATGGACCAACTCCAGAACCAACCAGTTAAAAATCCAGTCACACGCTCGCCCTGCAACTGGGACCCAGTGGGCAGGCCTTCAAACAAAGTGTAGCAGTGTTTAACGTGTATGTTAAACGCTCGTATGTTGCACTGCTGCTGCATGTGTGTGTGTGTGTGTGTGTGTGTCTGCACGCCTTTGACTGCAACGAGTGTGCCCGTGCCCTGCTATGTGTTGTATGTGTGTGTGTGCGTGTGCATGTGTGTGTGTGTGTGTGTGTGTGGGAAGGCTAATCGTATGTTGTGGCCAGAGTGTAAAGGGGCGTTCAAAGGCATGCAGTCATTCTCCAATGGGGGAAAGAATGCTGCGGAATCTGTTTGCAGAAACAGGAAAACAACAGCAGCACCAACGCTACAGGAGAGAGAGAGAGAGAGAGAGAGAGAGAGAGAGAGAGAGAGAGAGAGAGAGAGAGAGAGACAAGTCGGAGAATTACATCAGATGTTAGGAAAAGGAAAAGAAGAAGAAAGAGTAAAGAGTGAAGAAGTCGCGCCCACGTCCAGAAACAGTGTAAGAAGGTGCAGCCACAGCAGAGTCACGCCCCGCTGTAATGTGATGCTAAACTAAAGAGGAGTATCACAGTTCTCACAACGAGCTTCCCTTCTTATACACACGTGTTTATTTTACCTTTTAATATCTTATTTGTAATGTAATGTGTGTGTGTGTGTGTGTGTGTGTGTGTGTGTGTGTTAAGGCTGAATTATTTATACTAATGCTAAAACACAAGGAGAATTCAGATAAACACATAACGAACACTGTATGCTCCCACACAAACAGGGCTTGTTAAGTGAAGAAGAAGAAGTGTGTGTGTTTTCATGTGTGTGTTCATGTGTGTGTGTGTGTGTGTGTGTGTGTGTGTGTGTGTGTGGNGTTGTGTGGGGGTGTTGGTGTGGGTGTGGGGGGGGGGGGGGGGGTCTTTTAATGGTTGAACCGTTAAAGTGAGCAGGCCAACTCTTGAACTTAATCTGTCCTTTTTCTCCCTGCTGTCGCATCACATTACACAATCCATCCATTCAACATACACACATTTAGTACAGTCTCTCTCTCACACACACACACACACACACACACACACACACACACACACACACATACACACACACGCCAATATTACAGCTCCCCTGAAAGCCTGTGGGTCTGGTTACTGGAATGACTACATGGACTTGAAGAGGGAAACTGAAGAGAACAGCAGTGGGAAATGGTCAGTGCATCCTCATGTAGGACACACACACACACACACACACACACACACACACTTGGCTGAATTGTAAAACACCGGTGAAGTGGATTACTAAATAGAAACATCACTTCTGTNAATTGTAAAACACTGGCCTCCCTCATGTCAACCGGTGAAGTGGATTACTAAATAGAAACATCACTTCTGTTGTAAGATCTCTGTCCACTCGACTTCAGTGGAGAGCGTCTCCACTGAGTTTTAAGTCCCACTGACGCCACTTTAAACATGGTGAGACGTTCGAGTGTGTAAACTAGAATCAGTGGATTATACTGTTCAGAAGAGGGCTCATTAAAAAAAAAACCCTGTTAATATAACACCAACATCACAAGATTTATATCTTTCACTTTGTTCTCAAATATTTGCATATCACTCTGAGCTTCTCTTAATCTAAAGCTAACAGAAGCCGCTGCACATTGTGTTCTGTGGAATCTGAAAATCTGAAATACAAACACAGAGTCTGAAGTTTGTAAGACACTTGACTTCAGCATCTGTCCGGTTTATAGATCCTGTAGGACCTGATGTCAGACATGCTTTGCAGAAGATTACAGCGACTAATCTGGCAGACGCCTTGATCCAAAGCGACTTACAAGTGAGGGGCATCGCCACAGCTTCACTGCAGCAGGAGACACTGGTGTGAGAAGGGTATCTTGTCCGCAGTGAAACGGTCACTCTGTGAAATAGCCAATAACCGAAAGGGGCTGTTACCCTATGAGCTAGAGAGAAAGAGCAACAAAAGAGCGAGTGTGTGATGCTTTGCTCACTCTCTCTCGTTTTTTCTCAGCTCCACGAACATGACAAATACATTTTATAAGAAATTTTTCATCACAAATAAATATTGTCTCTCTCTATATAGGAAAACAAGCCAAACGTCGCCTTATAAGTGGTGAAGGCGATCGCTCTGATGATCGTCAATCACAGAGATAATCATCCGTCGGCCCGGCCCCAGGTGTAAATACCAAGTACTAAATCTATTCAATAAGCACAAGGAGATCAGGTAAAGAAGTGAAGCGAAAGAGCATAGCAAGTACTAAAGGAGTTAGGAGAGGAGTTAGGAGAAGAGTTAGGAGAGGAGTTAGGAGAGGAGTTAGGAGAAGAGTTAGGAGAGGAGTTAGGAGAGGAGTTAGGAGAGGAGTTAGGAGAGGAGTTAGGAGAGGAGTTAGGAGAAGATGCGCTCTCCTAAGAGATGAGTCTCTCAGGTCAGAGCTGAGCACCTTGTTGAGCATGTAAACAATGGACACAAAAAGGTAACGGCAAGGACTCTATTATAGAATTAGAAAAGAGATTATATGACTTCCTGCACAATAAATCTCCACTGTTACTTTTACAGTCACATGCAGGTTTAACTTCAACATACAATCAAATAAAAAAGTACAATATTATAACATAAAAACCAAAAAGTTCAAATGAAAACTCAAACATTTAGATTGTATTTACATTCATTTTTAATCAATTTATCAATCAAACCTTATTTGTATTGCACTTTTCAAACAGGTTAGTGCTTCACAGATGACTGACAAATCAATTCAATAAATTTTAAAAGCTATATTTTTTTTCAGTTAAGAATATTAATAATGAAATAACAGATAAAATTTAATAAAATACAATTTCCAACATAGACACAATAAAAGTGAATTAAAAAAGGTGAATAAGGGCCAAAAACTATATTTAATTAAAAGCTGGGATCATATCAGAATCTAATCTTTGTCCTTGCCATTACCTTATCCACTGTTTACATGCTCAACAAAGTGCTCAGCTGTGACCAGAGGCGCACAGTGACTCTTCAAGATCAGCATCATCTTATCAAGTCCAGCCAAGTCACACCGACAATCCAGGGGGAGATAGTGAAGGTGAACTGGTCTGGACTGGTCTGGAGAGCATGAGGAAAGACTGTGACGGCTGGTAGCAGGTCAGCTGATCCGTGAGAGAGCGTGTGTGTGTGTGTGTGTGTGTGTGTGTGTGGTCAGAGGATGGGAGAGGAGAAAGCAGGAAGGCAGGTGAAAAGTTTAGAAAGAGGACACACACACACACACACACACACACACACACACACACACACAGAGCAGGTAAACTGCAAACATAACATTAGCAAAACACCATAAAACTTCACATTTACATAAAATCCAGAAAAAAACAGTATTTGTAATTAAGCCGCCATGCTGTGATTGGTTACTCTGGGAACAGGCTTCATTAGCACCGGTTCAACTCGCAGCCTCACGACGAGTAGCATGAATCATTAAATCACAGCTCAGTCTGTGAGGGAAGACACAGGTGGGGATCTGCGCTGTGTGCTAAATGTGTCGTGAGTGCGTATCTCACACCTGCATGCGTGCGCTCGCTAAAGAGCCGCATGTACGAAAAAAGGCCAAGTGGCTTTTTAGTGAAAAATGTGTGAGCAGCTTACAAGGGCGTGCGTGTGCTGGCTTGTGTAGCGACACAGCTCTGTAATGCCTGCTGATAACCAGTGTTTGGTGCATCAAAGCGCCTTCCATCTCGCCTCCCAATCTGTCAGCGCGGGGACCGCTGGGCCTCGGCTGCCAAATGCAGCACTGATCAACTCTATCAGCGGCTAAATGCTGCCAAGCGTCTGTTTAATTACATTCCATCAACGCTAAACTAACAGCAATTAGAGAGGCAGGCAGGAGGGGGGGGGGGCGGGCTGTAATTCTGGGTTGATGAACTGAGGACAAAGATGGAGACGAATCTCGTACAGTACAGTGATTTCACAAGAAAGATACAGTACAGGGGCGGTGGGATGCCATGATGTTTGAAACCCCTTTTATAAGTAATGAAACTGCATTTAAAGGGAATTTATAGACAAATATAAGAACTACTGTTGGTCACATTTTATTTTCAGGTCCACTGTGATGTAGCACATTAGAGGCTCAACTGTGGATAGATCTTCCTAAAGACTGGTAATACAGCAGCTGGGTTTGGTTTGTGAGTGAAACTTCCCTGCACCCAAACGTCCCACGTGAAAACCTTCAGCAAGATAAATGCTCTTAGGAGAGAGACTTCTCATTTTTAGCGTTGTTAGCATCCTCCTGATTCTTCTTCTTCTTGTTTATGACTGAATACCTGCAAAACTAATGACATTAACACCAACCTCAACTGTACTTTGTGTACTTAACGCTAATTAGCAAATCTTAGCATGCTAACAGACTACACTAGAATGGAGAACATTGTAAAGAGTATATCTGCTTTACATTAACATGTGAGCGTTGGGAGAATGTTAGCATGCTAAGGTTAGCATGTAGGACAAAATACAGCCTCATTGAACCACTTCCATGTCTAGTACATATGTATGTAATAAGACTTTACATATACAGTGCGCACATTTGACCTCCAGACAATCCTGGTTAAAACAATGAAGCAGTGCAAGTTTTGCTAATGCTACATAGCCAACGTTAGCATCAACAGCTGTTTACTTATCAGTCTTGCTGAGACCTTCAGCCATTGTTGCGTTAACGATACAAGAGGTTATAAAACATCCTCTGAGCAGCGCTACTTCTTCGGGGCAGACTGGACGCTGCTACACTGACTCAGTATCAGAGAGTGACAAGACAGTCCAACCAGGCTGCGGCTAGCTGGTTAGCATGCTAACTTCAGTACAAGAAAAGAAGGGATAGAAATAGAAGCAAAAGGGCGGCTTTCCACCGCTGGACACAGGTACAGGTATTAAGTTTAATACTGAACTTGCAACATTTCTTCTAGACGGGTAAGTAAGTTTTTCTGAGGCTCCTCACAAACAATATTTTGAGGGAAGGACATTGTTTCCACCCATCTGCCACCTAAAAGACGTTCTGTTGTAATAAAGGTGGAAATCTCTGTGAATCAATGTTAATCATAGGATTCTAGTTAAAGGAGGTCTGTACCGGCAAAGACATGTCATCAGCACTGCTTGGTATTCTTCACTCACAAAGTCAAGAACAAAAAAAAAAAAAAAAGAATGAATATTGTCTGATGGAGTCATAACGCTGACCTCCCGACACTCCTGTCTGAGCAGAAAGCTGCTGGTGACTGATCAACGCGGACGCTCAACAGGCGGAAATGTGCTGATGACACCGCACGGATGCATAGGCAATGAGGCAGTCAGCCACAATGTGGAAGATCAGTAGTGACAGCAAATAAGGACCCGGCCACGCCAGAGATCATCCCGTCAGACCACAGCAGGATGATGAAACAAACGTCTGCATTCATCACTGGGTGATGATGTAAGTGGAGGAGGAAGGGTTCAGCTTCACACCACGCCCCCCTTCTGTGACATACATCTGCATGAGTAACACTCAGCTGAGTTAGTCCTGCAGCCACCCACAACAGACACCAATTAGACCTCATGTACAGGATGTTAAATTTCACAAGAGTAAGGCTGATTCTGATATGTTTGGACTGAAACTGCAAATAAACCATATCGTGTGATTTTCACATCAATGTGGTGAAGTAGATTTGTCCGGTATCTATTTCTGGTCATCCAATATGCCAAACCCTTTTAACTGAAGCCTGAGAGAGGAGATGTAAAACTACACTGAGATGGTTTTATTATTTAGATATACAGCATATGTAATAATAATATATCTTCTTATGGATCAACACTTCAAAATAAAACACAGGAAATGTGTAAAATATGGGACCTTTAATTAATTATCATTTTTGATTGAGTTGTACATGAGGCTCTCTTTTCTGGTGTACAAATAACATGCCATAGCACAAAAATTAAAAATGCAGAAGATCATTGTATCATACAAAGTTATGACCCAGCAGGATGCAACATAATGTGTATATTATAGTAAAAGCCTCTGGCTCTCTCTCACTTCAGACCACCGTTATCGATCACTGAGCTTCCTACTCTCATGGAAATTGCATGAATATCCTTGTTAATGGCAGAGGAAGACACACACACACACACACACACACACACACACACACACACCTTTCTGAACAATTAGGCAGAGACACTCCCGGAGCTGTCTTAGCAGCACACTGCAGACACATCATTCAGACGAGATGAAGGGCGTTTACAAAGGAGCAGCTGCACAGAGGAACCTTTTACCAGCCGAGGTAAAAGTGATTGTTTCTTCTAAGTCCTGGATCTTTTTCATGACACACAGTTGATGCATCAACAAGACAAACCTTTATCAAAGGTGTTTTAGGTAGAAGCAGCTCTAGACATGGAAAATCTCACACTCGCGCACACACAGCTGATAGCGAAATGAACATCTGCTGATGTGTCAACTTTGACTTTGCTGCTTTATCGTGGCGCACAGTCACTTCAAGGTGACTCAGCTCTGACTTGTGTCCAGACTGTCGACTTGTTTGAACCAGCCGAGATCCAACAGAAACAGATGCTGTGTGTTTAAACTGGCGAGAGACAAGTGACGGTTATTCTGTTATTTAAAAAGTAACTGATGGAAGATGAGCGGAGAGCAGAACGTGGTCAAAGTTGTGGGTTTGGTTTCAGAAGTCGTGGAGGACAACGAGCTTTGAATAAAAAGTTTATATAAATGTTATTTCTTGCTGATGAATGAATGAATAAATGAAACTAGTTATCACACCGTCCATTATTAATGCATTACTGCTAATAATCAGCAGTAAGTTCCTTAAATTTTATATTGTACAAGATTGTATAACAAATACTGTTAAAAATACACATGTATTTTGTACTGCTATTGACTGTTTTTTTAAATAAATAAATGTATCTTACCCGACAGGCTAAAAGAGTCTTAAATAACCCCTTGCTGTTTGCAAAGCTTAACTGCCACAAATCAACAATGAACCCAGTGATCAAACAAAGTGGTTGATCAGGGTTTAACCCAGAGCTGGGTAATTAACCGAAAAAAAATATCAAAACCGATTTCCTCTCACCAACTTAATCCTGCTCACGTTCTTTAAATCATTAAATACTTTCCCCAATGCGTGTGTTCATGAACTCTACCCCTTAAAAAATAAAATAAAATACTATCTCGTGTTCAGTCACCTGCTTCCGCCCCGTCCAACTTACGTTAGTCCACGCCCACCCAAAGCGAAGCCGGCGATCTGGACGCTGAGCCTCAGGCTTCGTCCACACTGATGCCTTTTAGTTTTAAAATGCATCACTTTTGCTGCTGAGTTTTCAAAGCCCCTACAACGGAGACTTTTGGAAACGCTGCTGGACATGCGTCGTACTCTGGATGGGCAAAAAAAACCTGATTGAGCCTCATCAGTCCCGACTACCAGGCAGTGGCGAATGCAACGTGGATGGCGACCAAAGGTAACACCACTAATTTGTTTAATCACATGGAGCACAATCACATTGCCAAATACGAAAGAGTACATGGCTTAAAAATAGAGCCGATAAGGGCCAGAGTAATCGTTCCATCACGTCTACTCTCATTTTATTTAGATAGCACCAAATCATAACAGAAGTTATCTCAGGGCATTTTTCATATAGAGCAGGTCAAGACTGTACTCAAGTAGTAGTAGTAGTAGTGGGAATATAGTTTTGACTTGGTTCCTACATTTGTTCCTTTCCATAACAAAATAAAAGAGAAGCTGAAGAACTTCTGCCCACGTTTATGATGGAGATATGAGAAAGTGCAGCTCATATAAATGGAATTGGCTGCTGCTTCTTAAACCTTTTGCTTTTGGAGGAAAAATGTGGCAGAATAAAAAGTCAGAATTGAAAAGTAACAGTCACCACTGGACTCACATGCTGATGTTATTGGATTTTCAAAATAAGATTTCACTGTAGTTAATTCATTTGATTATTACATCAGAAACAAAATCTTTTAGTTGAGACTGACTCGGGGTCATTTAGTCATTAGCCCGACATCAAACACACCGTCTACTTTCAGGGAAAATAATGTAGTTTTCTACATTATTTTATATACAAATAGTTCAGAGATGACTCTGATTTATGGTGATATTTATAAATTGATATCTGATTTTTTTTTCCCTCCTCCTCTCATAAATTAAACACGACCAGTTTTTATCAACTGCTATTGAACAAACCATTTCTTTTTCATCACTCAAATGCTTTTTCTCTCCTGTCACAACCCAGCTCTGCCAGGGTCACAAACTGATGAATGGCTTGTTCTGCTCTACGTCAAAATCCACATGATCAGACTGGATTTGCCAACAATCCCTGTGTTTCCAGGAGCCCCGGAGCTCCCTGGCCTCTCCTCTGTCCTCCTGCATCTTAATGTCAGACAGAGAGGAAGGACTTCACTCTCTAATGTGCCGTGGTGACAGACTACTAGTTTTTAAAATGACCTGGATTCATCATTTTCTGCATTTTATATTTCACCTTTTCAAATTTTTGTTTTTTACTGTTACTCTAATTCCATCTATTAGCTTTGCTGCTCATCTTTAAAAGGTCCCAGGGGGGCTGAAGGAAATCCCAGCTGCCACAGGAGGCGGTTACACCCTGGACCGTTCACCCTGGTCTATCACCAGGCTGACACATAGAGACAAACTACTATTAATTAGTCGCCAATTAACCTAAACTGCACAGTTTATGAGCCAGTGATAAACAATGCTGTTGAATCTTCAAATTTTCCTTCACAGTCTCCGTAATTGAACTGCGAATTGTACCTTCAAATCAAATTGAAATATGTAAATAGTTGGGAATGAAATTAAACTTAGTTAATTTATATTTTCAAATTCACAGCCGAGCTCTTGGCTCTGAAAATCTTAAAATCTCCAAACTCTGGAGCTTCCAGGTTTCAAGCAAGAATTAAAACCTGAAGAATCCAAACAGATGAAACTTCAGCTTCTTCTGAAAGTACGCAAAAACCTATTATTATATTTTTAAAGCAAAAAAGAATCTTAATCCTCCTCGTCTCTCTAGAGATTCAGAGCTGCAACAATTAATCAAGGAGTCAGTTGTCTGAAAATGAATCGGCAACTTTTCTGATAATCAAATTAATGCTCCTCAAGAGTTGAGTCATTGATACGGTCCGGTCCAGTGTAGGAGCTTCAACCGGTTTGATTTTGAACCGACATCCGTCATTAATGCAGTTTGTGGTAAGTTGATAAAAGTAGCCTGTACCAGCGACCTGTGGGTGGTGGCGTCACGGCGCTAAATCCAACTTGTATTGCTTTAGTAACAGACAATAAGACGACTGAAATTCAGGACAACAATCCAGTCTTTTCAAACCGGCTCAACTCTTTAACTCAACCTCTTTAATGTGATGATCTGCTGCTTTTCTTTGTTCGTGTCATTGTAAACTGAATATTTTGGGGGTTTTACACTGTTAGTTGGACAAAACAAGATTAATCATTAGTGAAAAAAGTAGATTACCCTTTTCCAAAAAGTTCAAATCACTGCAAGCTGGTTTTCAAGCTGCACTCAAATAAGTGGTCAATGAAATTTGAAAGTTAAATTGTGGTATGCTTCAGTAAGTGGGTGACAGTAACTACACTGTGTTAAGTTGCAGAGTTGATTTTTCTCATTATGACTTGACATAATAACATTACCCGACAGACTCCTTGTTTTATGCTATTTTCCGCTCTGCTGTATACTTTACTTTACACCCTGTTTTCACCTTGAATAGCTGCGTAATCTAATCTAATAATGAGGGTTATAACTGAACCAACACCCACTTGCCTCAGATCTGTTTCCATCTCTTCTCTAATCCATATTTGTTAATGACGCCAGAGGAAGAAGAAATAATTACATGGCACTAATCGAGAGACACACATCTGTTAATCTATTGACCCATCAAGCTCATTCTCTGGTTCCCTCTCAGTCATTAATCATCAACACGACCCAGCCGCTGTGATCAATGCATCTTTAGAACAAAAACACACAAACACATTCCACCTTTGGTTTCACCGACACACACACACACACACACACACACAGAGTCAAACATGTCCTCTGGCTTGTGGAGTTGTGTTTGCCAAATCCACACTTTTACAAACAGTTCCTCGTTAAGAGGCTTCGTTCTTTTGGCTTTTGTGCATGTGTTTGTGTTTGATCCGTTCACGCCACGAGTCCCGACTGAGGAAATCCATCATGGCTGTTTGTGTGGAGAGTAAATAAGATGTGGATAGTTCATTTTGGTGAAAGAAAGAAGGTTGATCTTTTGTAACGGAGAGAGAAAAACCACTGGAGGCTTTTGATACTTGCCTATTCACAACTTTACTCAGAACAAATGTTATGCAAATACTGCCTTTCTCCACACACTAAAGAGCAGGGGTCAAGAAGTTGTTGACCTGTCTTGCTCAATAAAATAAAAAAACAAAGACACTTCACCAGCAAGGTGTGATGAAGTGATAGTGAGACAGACGAGTGGAGAGCTTAAGTAAGGAGAAATTTCCACCATGGCTGCGAGGGAGCAGACATCAAACGGATGTGGCCACAGCTACATAAAGCCTAATTACCACAGCGAGGCAAATAACACAGGGTTACAAATTACCCTGTGTCACAGCGAGACAGATGGCCACAACATACACACTTACAAGAGGGGAACGTGCACTCCCAAATTATTACGTCTCCATACTTCTCCGGCAGACTTTTGCTTCCATGTTTTAGTATTAACACCAGCCAGAATGAACCATAAGTCATGCCGACACCTATTTAAAACTTCCTCTTTCATGAAGTAGCCAGCACCCACTAGGTTTGGGTGATATCTCAAATGTAATATCCTAAAATTAAAAAAAGGGAGCAGAGCCGTCCTGTAGACAGTTGTAACATTGCTTCTGTCGGGTAAAACATGAACTTAAAGGTCCCATATAGTCTAAAGGTCTCTGTCCATGTGTAGTTTGATTATAGATCAGCTCTAGGTTCTATATTAATACTGTGAAAGAATCAAAGCGCTCAGTCTAAAGAGAAATGCACACAGCCTGTATTCAGAAACTGAGCCTTAAAACAGCCGTCAGCACTTCCTGTAACTTTGTGATGTCACGACAAAGCAGTTACCAGTCAGCCAGAGAGGCTCAGAGCCTCCTCTCTTCTGATTGGCTCACCGACCTGTTGTTACTAGAGCTCCAGAGAGAAGCCTGAGAGAGGAGATGTAAAACTACACTGAGATGGTTTTTGGTTCTTAAAACCACAAATATATCTTCTTATGGATCAACACTTCAAATAATAAAACACAGGAGAAGAGGAAACTCTGGAGCTTTAAGTGTTTTTATAGCTTCTAAGTGTCAGACTGGAAAACTGCTATAAACACATTAAAACCAGTGGTGATCCTTTCACTCTGTGTTCACTGGTGACCTTATATAACACACCTTTACAAGCTCTGGGATAGCTGATCATAAGCCTCCAGATAGACCATGTCACCTCTCACACACACACACACCATTACCTAGCACATTCATATGGTCGGGTAATAACAATAACAAGCCATCAAAGGCAGCCAGCGAGACAAAAAGAGGAGGCATGACAATCGCTGTCCGTCCGGCGAGGGTTTGCGATGAGGAGAACATAAAACGCAACGAATCAAGACGCTCAGGTATGAGTCGGGGCATCACGGGTGTAATGACACGGGCAGGATGCAGTGACGGATGTAACACACTGTACGTTCACAACCACTGTATCTCCACATACGTAAATGTCTGGAGAGTTTTTCAGCGCCATCATGAGCATTACTGTCAATATTTTCCACCATCAGGAGAAGGAGTGTAACTGTGTGTAATCTTCTCAAACTTTTTTTGCCACAAGACGATTTGTGATTTGTTTTGGTCCAATGTGTCTAATGCTCCTCTAACAGTATCTAAATATAGACGGACAGCTTGTCACACGGTGTGGGTTTAAAGGTGCAGAGTCACTATGTTATTGTCAGTTAGCTAAAGGTAGAGGGAAGAAAGGTAAAGATCAATTCACCAGACACTTTTAATCCATAAATCACAAATCACAAATGTAAATATGGTTTTCTCTATAATAGTAAAATGTAACATCTGGTGGCCCGATAAGAAAACAAATTGGATTCGTCACCTATAGGCTTGGGTCAATATTCAATAATATATCATGATAGTTCCCGCTATATGCAATATTTTAATATCAAAATGATAATATTGTATATTGTGACATTTGTTAACATTTGTTGTTGTTGCAAAACTGGCGTCATGCCCCTTTAAGAGCCTGACATATCACTTCTTTATGATTATCCGGTAAATTATTACAAATAAGAACAAGGAGCTGTGGATCAAACAAAAGACTGTCAACACTGTTTAACCCAAGTCAGGTACTGTACGTCTGTGCCGCTACGTCAAACAAGCTAACTCATGTTACACAAGCCGACTGGGTTACGAGTTTTTCTTCCCACAGAGTCCAGACAGAGTCCTGGTGCGGATCCAGTCTGAGACAAAAGGACAACAAACACCAGGGGAGAGTTTATTGCTGCAGAAAACACAGGACTCAAGTTGTAAAGTTTCATCACATGCACATAGTTATTAATTAAAATGGAGCAATACTGACGTACAGCCTGGGAACACTCCTGCCGTCGTTCACAAAACATGTCGTAAAATTTAGCCTCTCACTTGTGATTGGGACACAACTGACGCCACTGTACAACTGCTAATAAAACTTTACCTTTGATAACAAGACGGTCCATTTATTATTTAATGACACAATAAATACCACGTTTGGAAAACTACAAAAACAAACGCACACCCGTGTCTGTATTTGTGTTCATTTGTGCCAAAATAAAATCAACTGTTTAGCTTTGTTTGACATTTTTCTGCTGCTCGGAAAAAATAATATTGAATTTCAACTTTTTTGTTTTTAATCATTATCAATAGAGCAGCTTGTAACTAATAGTTCATAGATAAATGACACGCAGGGCAACATTATAACAGCAAAGACCTTAACAGCACCTTTTAACACATGGTTATTGCTGAGACTCAGGTTGCCACTGACAATGGTTGATTATACTAATATGTCACTAATAATATTTTTGCTGATATTCTGGGCTCTAATAAGTGACATATTTGATCTGATTTCAGAATTACTTCATTCTTTCATCTTTTAATCTTGAAAAAGCTGCTGTAACAGTATTAAGATGATCATGTGACACTGAAATGCTGGAGGAAAATGATTAATAAAAAAAATAATTTGTGCACACTTGTGCAGCCTCTAATTAGGGCTGAACGATATGCAAAAGAAAAAAATCATATTGCGATTGAAGTGTGAGTCACGATTTCAGTTGGGATGGTCATTTTTGCACTAAAAAATAAATAAATAAATTCTGATTTTTGCTGGGGCGTGTACCAAATTAAGCATGTTCCTTTACATCTGGATATCAAGGCATCTCTGTTTCATTTATGGTGTGTTGTGACACATTTGACCTTCATCAAAAATAATTACAGCTCCTACGATTTAGATATCGCACTTGGCCATATCTCAATTTCGATTAGATTTCGCGTAATTGTCCAGCCCTTCTAATACATTTTGATTACAGCTGCTGTTTGCCAAGAAATTCTGATTGCAAAATTCATTCTTTTACTTTTCAATCTTGAATAAGCTGCTGAAAACAGTATTAAGATGATCATGTGACACTAAAATCCTGGAGAAAAATGATAAAAAAAAAACATTCGTGCATACATGTGCAGCCTCTAATCAAATTTTTGCAGTTTACATATATATATGCATATATTATGTAATTTTGCATAAATAGACAGAAAAAGAATCACCTGACTTTACTCTTGAAAAGACACCAGCTAAAATCAGTTTTATTAAACGAACCGACGCATCACTCTGCCGTTAACTGACAATATGTTGAGGCTGGTTTAATTTGCAAGTGCTCCTTCTCCCTGGCTCCAGCAACAATTTCTGTACAGGCAGCCTTTCAGCCGCTCTCACAGCCAAGCTACACTGGCCTCTTTGAGCATCCACTGCCCACAACAAACCCACACAACCACCGAGACTGCCAACATCACACAAAGACACCATGTTACTACAACCCACGGTGAGGAGATAGGGGGCACAGTGAGACCTCATTTATGCTAAAAGAGGTTATTCTCATACACCAGCTATTTTTATTTGATTGTATTTAGATGTTTTCACAATTTTGCTCATGTAACAATCATCCACGCAGAGCAGGGAGAGCTGAGATTAACAGAAAGGGAGGTGTGCATGGATTTTTTTTTTTGTTGTTTTGCAGAGAGAGAGAGAGAGAGCTGCTTTCACGTTCTTCTCAGAGAGCCGGAGGGCCGAGCACGAGACCCGGCCAGGGTGACAGAGCGTCCAGCGCTGAATCAGCGGGTCGCACGTTGTGTAATCTCTCGCACAAACACACACGCAGATTAACAGCACACACAGAGAGAGGTGGGAGGGGGGAGGGAGAGGGGAGGGGGGGTTCCTTTACAAAGAAACTTTTTCAAGAAAAAGGAAACAGAGGCCCAAAGAAGTGTTACAGTTGTGGCTCTTCTTAATTTAAAGCCTCGCTGCCACTGAATGGGTCCAGTTGGCCTATAAAACTAGTCTCTTCAAATAGCAGACTCTTTAGGCTTGACAGAAGTTTTGTCAGGAAAAGTTCAACGAGAGACACACACAGTTCAGTTCAGGGACTCTCAGTCCAAACCCCACCCTTAATCTTTCTGAGGGGCATGGTGCCAATCCATGCTCCTCAAAGTGGGATGCAGGGAGTCTTTCAGGAGGAGCAAAACCATGAAAAGGTGTAATCTCTCTAAATTATAAATCAGAGAACGTCAACATGTGTTTCTCCCTCGACACATCTCCCAGGTTATACAATCCATTGCTAAATAGTGATTTAAATCAGTTATTATGAAGATCTCAAAGATAAAACTGAGATGCTGATCAGGGCCAATGGACACCCACGTTTGGGTGATTGAAGGCCTGTGACATGCAAATGTTTGAGAGCCCCCTGCTGTATAAACTAGGTCTACTGTCAAACATATTCCCCCAGCTGATACATCTCCTGAGCCGCCTGCAGACCAACAACGAGTCGACTGCCTGCTTCTTATCTGAGCTATAAAGGAAATGACCTTAGATAATGGTTATGTGGCATGCGGTAGCTTATGAAGTCTAACCTCAAAAAAATTCAATCACTGTTCACACTCTAAAAGGCACCAGACACCTGCAGATGCAACTGTCAGTTGCATCTCATCTTACAACACGTCATGCATGTACAGTACATGTGCATATGCATGTACAGTACAGACTTAAGTTCCTGATTTAGCATGTGTGTATGACAGTCCACTTAGTATGGTGGCTGCTAGATAGATAACATCATCCTGTTGCATGTAATAGCTGCAGACAGCTTGGAATATTTGGCAAATCATAGTTCTGGAGGGACAGATTTTAATGCAAAATCCCATTAAAAATTCTGTAAAGTCGGAATTAATTTGCTTATTGACAAAATACTCATAATGCAAAAACTTTACTCCAGACTTTTTGCAAATCATTAGGATGCTGTTGTAAATTCGGCTTATCTATAAAGCACCAAGCAGCACTTCATTTCACTAAAAAAAACACCACTTCTAAAACCCTCACACTGCTCCCTACCGCCCACCGCGGTGTCTTCAGCCTGCACCAAGACATTGTGTGGAAAAGGCAACCCGCCTCATGAAGTTGATGATTGCTGAATAAATTCAACGCTTAATTAAATAATTTATAAGCCGAATTTATCAGCACATTTTCAAAATTCAATAAAAGACACAACGCCGGTTTTCTAATGTGTGTTCAGACTTGTAAACACCTCTTACTTTAAGAATATGTGTTTTTTTACAGTGGAGTTTTGACTTACAGGAGATAAGGAGCCAAATCCAGATGTTATGACAGTCGGTCCCTTTACTGCCTGCACTGTTGTTAAGCAACCAGCTAAAAGACATTTAACCTGCAGTGTTCGACAATGTGTTCAGCTTCTTATTCAGCCTTTTAAATTCACAACAATAACAACAAAAAAAGAGGAAATAAAAAAAAGGACTTACAGAGTCACACGCTGCTTCCAACAGCACAAACCTCGTTTAAAAATCTGACAACTTTCAATTTACCTGCTTATCGACAGACACACACACTCCGGGAGAAATATCCCGAATCACAGAGACACACTTTTTAATTCGGCATTCATATAAATCACACCAACACGCGTTTATTGCAATCAAATTATAACTTTTAACCACCCCCCTCTCTCTCGCTCGTGCACACTTCTTGCTGTAACGCAGCATGGCAGCGGCGTTAAAGTTGACAGATTCGTGAATGGAGCCTGGTCGGCTTCCCTCTCCAACGCAGGAGGACAACACGTACCGTGCGGTCAGTGGACAAAGTTCACGAGTGGCAACAAGTGAAACTTACCAGAGTTTGCTCATACTGCAGCGCCCGCTGGTCCGAGCCGTCCCCTGCCATGGCTCCGCTCTGTGCGTCTCTCCACCCGGCGACTTGATGAAGGGTTGTTTTTTGGGGTTTTTTTTTTTTCTGCTTGGAAGTGAGAGCGGGGAAACCGACAACCGATATTGTTTTCAGTGTGAGCAGTGATTAAAGCATCAGGCTGACTTTAGTTCCTGTGCAGGAGTTCACAAAGGGAACTCCAACTAAACAGTGCGTCCCGGTTACTGTAAGTTCCTTCATTTTATAGCCTCAAGTCCCCAGCAAGATACACACTGCGAGGCGGGACTTCAACTGGAATCGACCCTCCCATCTGGAGCTATGTGTCAATCAAGTTCAGGAGGAACCACTCACTTCTGGGCTGTCTAAAAATATCCATAAACTATTTTATCACATCTCACACTTTTTCTGATTTTCATGTCTTTCTTTTTTCTTTTCTTTTTTTTTAACAGTTTAGGCATTTTATCAAAAGGTGAGATAATCAATAGAAAATGTGTGGGGTCGCCCAGGTGGATTGATCCTCCACTACACCTGGTGCCTTCTTTAGTAGAGCAAATCATTTAATGGTTAATGTAAAAAAGAATATTTGGACCATCAGGATTTTTGTTTGAAGAAAATACAACACATTAAAATGGAAAATGCATGGTTTGGCAGCCAGTCTTTATAATGTCTGTCTATTTGCCTATATTGTCAATACGGCAAAATAACTATTGATAGAAAAGTTGTGGTTTACTCCAGGTGGATACACTACACCCCCTGGATGCTGATGATTAACTACTTATAGCCTTCTTTAGTAGAGAAAATCATTTATTGGTTAATGTATCAATTATTGATATTCATATTTAATGACAAAAAAAATCATCATGGGCTATTAATATGGATTTATTTTTTAATGACACCCACTTAGCCCCCAGATTTTATATTTAACAAAAGGCAATACATTAAAAACATTTTTTAAAAGTTTGTCAGCCCTAATAATAAGTTTATTTTTCAACTTTTAAATGCCCCATTCAGTAAATATCTGCATTTCAATTAATAGAAGGGAAAATTCTCAAGAAAAGTTTGTTTACTTTATACTTCATGTTTATGTAAATAAAAGTTATTTCAAATTGTCTGATATATCATATTGCATTTTTTAAACTCTCAAATACCAATACTGACATCAGTTAGCTCGCAGTTTGGCCTTTGTCGTATTGCTGGTCCACATTTTGTTGTACTTACACGCCAACCTACAGGGTGAAACCAGCAGCAGGACCGTGTATTATCCGTCACCCAATAAAACCAAGGCACGCTCTTTAAAACGTTGCTCCATTGCACCACTAGTGAACAAACCCTCCCCTGGGAACCTTTGACATCGCTGGTGGTCCACACTCCTCCCTTTGGGAGCTGCTGAAGTTACAATGCATTAAGGTTGTAACGTTAAATATTAGTTTTATTAATCACTAAGGGAGAAAACATGATGTGCTGATAAAATCAAACTGCTGGAGTGACAGTTAAAGCATTTTGAAGTCTGAGATATAACACCCACTCAGTCCGAACTGTGAGATTATTTATTTATTTTATTTATTTCTTATATTATGTGTAGAAATAAAAGCCAGAAAAACAACACTGCTTGAGGTGAATCCTCCATTAGTGTTGACTGAACCTCCCAAACTCAGACGTTAACTCCTCTCCAGATATTAACTCCTGGCTCGCATCGCAGCGAAGGAGTATCTTTCCCTGAGGTCAAAAATGCGCTTGATTTAATTCAGCTTCAGGGAAATCTGATCCTGACAAACTGAAGTGTTTGATGTTCTTTTGCCAGTGATGTGAAACAAATACAGGGAACCTATTCATAGCTGTCAGCGGGGAGTTCAACCTGAGATGGAACTCTGCAAAAATACACACTTGAGCCCACAAGGGTATTTTCCATATAAACAGACTGTGTGTGTGTGTGTGTGTGTGTGTGTGTGTGTGTGTGTGTGTGTGTGTGTGTGTGTGTGTGTGTGTGTTGGACAGAGTCGGTTAATCATTAGTACACCTTTTCTTTGTGTGATTCTCGTTTGAAAGTGACAGCCTTTGTAGTTTAACCCCACGTCTTGTCAAACTGCTCTTTTCAAGGTGAATGCAAGGGTTCACATTCCTGACACCTTTGATAGCTCCACTTCCTCAAAATGGAAAATCGACTCGGGACAAGCAGAAACACTGAGGCTCAACAAATCCATCCATCCATCCAACCATCCGTCCATTTACCGCCACTTATCCAGATCCGGGTCAAGATGGCGGCACGAATCCTTCTCAGCCACATCCTCCAGCTCCTATTGGAGTATCCTGAGGCACCCCCCAGGCCAGGTGGGGTGTATTATGTCTCTGAGTGTTCTGGGTCTTCCGTGGCGTCACTTCCTGTTTGAACACGGCCCGTACTTCTCCTTCTACAGGTTTCTCTATCAGGTGTCCAAACCACCGCAACTGGCCTGGCTCCTTTTAAAGCCAACGAGCAGCAGCGACTGATGGATATCTAGGGCCGGTTGCACAAAGCACCTTAAGGTTTAATTTCTCCTCAGCTGAGGGAGTTACCTAAAGGTGTTGCACAGAATCTCTTAAAAGGTTTCCTTAGTTAAAAGTTAAGGCATTCGCAGCAGTGAAAGAGATTTTACAGCGGTAAATTTCTTAAACCTTAGATACTTAAGTGAACATTTTATGGAAACCTTAAGGATGACACTTAACGGTGTATTGTGCAACTGTTTCTCAACCTAAGGTGTTTTGTGCAATAGTTTAACTGACTAAGTTATTGCTTAAGTTAAAGACTAAGAAGAGGAGAAACCTACAGATACTTAAGTGAACATTTCAAGTAAACCTTGACTCGAAAATCTTCAGGTGTTTTGTGCAACTGGCCCCTGAAACCTGAGATGAGCTCAGACATCTTGCAAGAGAAAATCCACTTGTATCTTGCAATTAAAATGTTCCCACCAGCCCGCCTCCCGATCTCACACCGTATCTCACCCTCAGGATGGAATTAAACTTCTGCACCACTGTCTTGCCTCCTGTGTAGGATTTTACGTTTCATCCACAGATCGCACAGATGTGTCGTACATGATCAGGCCGTGTTGTGTTTAAATTATAAACCCCAGTAATTGCAAATAAATTTAGATTTTATTTATCCACTTTGTGGTTGAGGGCGACAATGACAACAGCTGTGTAACATCACTGTTAGCAGTGATCACAGCAACTTTGCATCGGCCGTAACCCCTTAATGCAAAAATATAAATATAAAGCTTCACTCTTGATCCAGAAACTGAGGCTAATATCATTATATATTACATAAACTGCTCTAACTCACTGCCGCCTCAGTCGCAGGCCGACGAGATCAGCAGGACTACGTCACTGTTCTCTCCACCGATTTCACCTGTAAAAGTCTGTTTCCAGGTGTCGAGGAGTAAACTGTTCCTGCATACGAGAGCAAAGTGGTATGAAGCTTTTTGTGAGTCTGACAAAGCTATGGGAGTGCAAGCCCATCCATGCCGGCTGCTGTGGAGCAACTACACTGGAGGAAATGCACAGAAATGCGCTCTGAAGTGCAGCCGAAACTAACGTCGGCTTCATCAGTCTCAGTTAGCCGAATCAAATGGGGATTTCCCAGAATTACAGTTGATGTAGTGCAAAATTCGCTCTGCAGACAGTGTTTCCTACACACACCTACCCAGACGAATATAATGACTCAGTGAAATCTGAAGCCTCGTATTCGCTTCAGCTGAAAGTATTTCTGCGGAGAAAGTGGATTGTGGATTTTGTCCCTCAGTTTTTCAGTGTAGGTGAATCGGGATGTTAAAGGATAGGGTCACAGTGTTTCAAGTATGTCTTATAACAAAAGTGAAGTAACCATATAAACAATGGGACATGTTTTTCTTGGTGTAATCTTTGGGTGTGATCGGGGACACAATCCACAGTCCTCATTGTTTACAATTGTAGATTCAGAAGTTTATTTGAAGCTAATATGAGCCTACAACTGAGTTAGGATTTTTAATGTTGAATTCTTTGGAGGATACCTTCTTGATTTGAAGCTTCAAATTAACGTAATTTAATATTTTGAATACATTTTTTCCCCAGAATGAGGACTGTGGATTTTTTCCTCCGTCACTTGTTTTTTAAGACTTTTATTTAAGGTAGAAATTTCCTCCCAAGCTGGAGGTCAGAGGCCCGATCACGTCCTTAGCTGGCACTGACCTTCATTCTTAACACTTTGAAATTGGGTTTAAATCCCCAGGTGCAGCTGCAATTCAGAGGATCACATCAGCAAGATGAAGTTAAAACAAGCAAATTAAACTTTATACATTTGTATCTAAAAGTGAAACTAGTGCTAAATAAGTTTCTTCAGGAAACACAGACGTAAAGATACTCTGACCTTTAGTCTTTAACCAGCCAGAGGTGTAATCCCTTGAAGTGTAAAAGGGAAGGAACAGTCAATATCCAGCGACTGAGACCATAACAAGTCAAGATATGATGGAAAAGTACTAGATATCAGGTAACAAGTGTTGCGGACATCAGACTTGAGCACTACAGCCCAGAGACCTGCAAACAAAACCCTGGTATTCGTTTGCTTTCACTCCCTTGTTCTCTGTTTTGCATTTGACGCACAACAACAGTTTGTCACATCCTTATTGAGGATAATGCCATCAATCAGCGGCCACTAATGCAAGAGCTAATGGCTTTTGTTTGCCTGTCTGACAGCTTGTTTGCTGGAGGCCTCCATTGTGACAGATAGGGCCACCAGGAGTAAACACACCTACAGAATGGCAAATTAGACAGCTGACAACAAAGCACCGTGACGGATTGATGATGATTTGTCTTTTATAAGCCGTTAATACGCGTGTTTTGTCTGCGCACAAAAGACACACTCTCAGACGTGTCTGTAGTTCTGATATTTGTGCGTCTTATTCACAGCCGGTCACATTTACCGTAATATGATATGGGACAGTGGGGAGTGAGACAGTGTTGCACAGAGTCGATAAACTATTAGCTAAATCAAACACTGAGCAAGTGATGGAGTGTGTTGCACAACAGAACTGCTACATTCCTGAAATGGTAATTGGAGAATGGAGGACAATGAGTGGGAGAGGCCTGAGCAGCGACACTGCTAAAAGCCATTCAGCTCTGCATCTGTGTGTGTGTGTGTGCATGTGTGTGTGTGTGTGTGTGTGTGTGTGTGTGTGTGTTAGACTCAGGTAGGTCGGCACCTTTCGCGACAGGAGCCGCTCAGCTGTGACGGTCCTGCTCTGGGCCAGATTACTCCTCTTCACATGGTCTGTGTTGACAGGACGGATCAGTGTGGCTGGATGAAAGTCCACCACAGTTCACTATTTCTAATCCTCCTTTGATTTCCCCTCGCAGGTCTGTCTGCTCTCACCGGGCCAAGACAGGCTCTCTTTTTTTTACCCTGCTGCCTTTCAGTGATGGAAAGTAACTAAATATATTTTTATTAAAATACTGTATTTATTTCCTACTTTTTACTATAATACTTCTAGTGCATTTCAGAGGGAATTTGTTCTTTTTACTGCACTATATTTTGGATTTTACTCGTCTTTTATGTATTGTATTTTTATAGCAGCTTTAATAGATTCAGCAAGAAAAATCTTATTTATTGTTTTCAGCTATTTATTTATTTGCCTTTCTTTAAATCTCCTTTGAAAACTAAACATATTTTTTTCCACTAACCACATTGTTTGTATGTTTTTAAATTGCCTCCAAGTGGTAAAATATGATGAATATGAATAAGATTTTTCATACAAAACAAAAACAAAAAAAGGGGAAAAAATTGCTGGAGTAGAAATATTTCAACCTGTTTTCAATGAAAAATCAACTTGTTTCAATAACTGTAGTGCACAAAGACCTGCTGTAGTCTATCTCATTTCCAGCTACAGTTATTTTTCATTCAACATTTTTTTTAAACAAACTGATTTACAGATATTTGTCATTTGTTTTAAGAAAGAAAAAGTTTTATAGGACTCAAGTCAGGACTCAAGGACCCAAATTAAAATGGTTCATCTATTCAAAAATGGTCTTCGATGACAGACACGAAGAGACTGAATAACACTGAGCAAACTCCCTCTGCTGAGGAGGTACATGAGATGAGGTTGAAAGCTCCAGAAAAAGCTATTGAGAGGAAAACTGTGTGTTTTTGGCGGGGTCAAACTACTTCCAAGGTTCCAATATTTATATCAGCGATGGGCTGTAGCTTTAAGTAACTGATAAACTTTGTAAACTTTATCAATACAAAAGATATGAACCTTTCTTTTTTTTATTTTAACTGATTTTGTTTTCTATCCTGAAACGACCTTTCACCACTGAACGTTTGTGTAATATCAGATTATTGAGTCTGCGTCACCTGCCGTGAGTCATTTTACATCATATCCCATAGTCCAGTGAAGAGCAAAGCTAATGTCCTGGAGAGGTAGAAAACAAACCACATTTCCTTAATAAGACAGAACATCTGACAGTGTTTACTCTCACTGTATAACGGTTAGTGGTGAAATTCCAATATTTCAGCTTGTCATTTTCATTGTGCTTGGAAATGGGTTGTTTTTTATAATCACATACCAGACCTGTCAAACTTCAGCTTTTCATTCCACTGGTACAAACTGAAGCTTATTATAACACCAGGAATTATATCAGCAAACCTTAGTGTGTAACATAAACATGGCAATAGATTATCTTTGCTCCCAATCACTTATCCAATATCAAAAGTGTAGGAATGGCATGAGGAATAGCATGCCCAGCAAAATACTGTTTCTTGGATGATTGAATAGCTTCAGAAAATCCCTGCGCCTTCACACTGTCAGATTCAGGGCTACATCCAACATTTTTCAGAAATCTGTCAGTCTGACCAAGAAAAGGACCATAAAAGTTTAGTAACTGCAGGAGCCTGGGCTCAAGTCGTACCTTTGGCCCTTTGCTGCATGTCACCCCCCCCTCTGACCTTCCTGTCTCTCTCTAACTGACCCTATCAAAATAAAAGCAAAAAAAAAATGCCCAAAATAATAATAATAATAATAATAATAATAATAATAATGTAGCTTTAACTATAACCTCCTTTACAGGATCCTCATTTTAAAAGAGGTCAGCTGGAAACCTGGAGACAGCTTTTACATCCACCTCGTCATGCAGTTAATGTTAGCTTAACTAGCTAGCTAGCTAAAGCTAACCTGCCAGAGAAAGTTGTTAATTCACTGGCTACAAATGAAATGCCCGGTTTTGTTTACTTGTCTGAAATAATGTACAAATTAAAAAACAAAATAGTTAGAAATTCAAGTGGGTTGAGCCTTTGTAAATTTGTACTAATCACCGATCTCTTTTCGCTGAGGGAAGCAGCAAACAAGCATTTATTTAAATGTATAAACTTCTTTACTGTAACCCTACCAAGGTTCATCAGTCTCTGAAAAGGTCAGACATTTTTCTCTGAGAGTTATTATCCCTCCAGGCTTTGTTCCTGTCTTCCTCATGAGCGGCTGATGTGTGGTAAACCAATTAAAACGGCTTTCTTATAACTCTTAACCACATGCCTCACAGCCGAGGATGCTGCTGCTTTTAGCAAGCTTTATTTATATCATTACACATCAGTAGCTCTTGTTTTCACATTTGTTTTGCTCAGTACACCTACACACACACACACACACACACACACACACACACACACACACACACACACACACACACACAACGAAACACACACTCGTTCCTTTAACCCGTGAGGTTTCTTTTAAAGGATTATTATTCGTTCTCTCCACCGCTTCCTTCAGTCTACTTCTGACCTTTTCGGACTTTGACCACTCTTAAACTTCCCTCCACCACTTCATTTATTTATTCTTGGTTTGTCTGAGTGTGTTTGTGCATACACATGTTTTTGTAAGCCTTTGTGTGCACTTTCTGTTCGTTTCATGCGAGGCTACTCTCTGCTACAGCATGTGATGTTGATTGTTTAAGCCTTGGTATTTTCATTTTTCTGTGCGTGTGGTTTAATATGCATGTCTGCAGCAAAAATCAAACACGATCTCTGAGGCTTCCACTCCCCCTCCCCTTCCCTCCTTCCCTTGCACCATGTGGAGAACTCACGAATATCCCGGAGCTATTTGTGGTTTTTGATCGTGCATCAAAGTTCACAAAGCTGTTGAAAATCACGTCAGACAAACAGATCATTTCCAACAGCGGAGTACGAGGCAGTGATGCTCTGTGATTGTAACAATCAGGCTCATTCATACAGTGGAAACTCCGCTTCTGCAACACTGCAACACTGACCCCTTTTGTTGGATCTACAGATACCCCAGATACAGTAGGTGCACACAAACACATACACACATACACACACATGCACACACACACACACCTCTGCGGCCTTTAGACATTGAACGTTCACACAGAAACCTGCCTGCTTTAACTTTTTAAAAGCCAAGGGATCGGCTGTGAGCACAGTCAGTCCATACCAGTTTTTAATTGCTGTCATTCCCTCATACGTCTCCTAAAAGACACAAAGCCTCTGCTGCTAACCACATGGATAATAGCTGCACCCAACACAAGTTAGCCAGGCTGTGTGTGTCATCGTGGTAATAATCTGGTCCTGGAGACACGAACTACCACAGAGGTAGTGTTGGGTATTTTGGTAAGGTAGGGCAATTCAAAGTTTTTTTGCTTACAGAGGGAGGGAAATGCGTTGAAATACAATATAAAGATGGCATTAAAATAGCATTTAAAAACAATGAAAAACAAATCGGAATAAATAAAAAATAAAAATATTTGAATAAGTCATAAAATCAGGTAGGTAAAGACGTTAAAAACAAGCAAAGCACAAGATTAAAAAGGTGTTATGTATGTGATTTATAATAATAATGATGTTTTGAGGCCTGGTTTATATGAACAGACAGTTTCAGCAGAGCTCAGGTGTTCAGTCAGCTCCAGATGCTTCATATCGTACAAGCAGATCAGAGATGTATTTGGACTCAAGACAGTGTAGAGACTTAAGGACAGGTGTGTGAGGGGGGGGTGTTATAAATGTCTGATTTGATAGCATGACTATTTTGTAAGATACAGTCATGATACTTTACAGGTGTGTAGTTGAGATTAGCTCAATGATGGCTGTGGTCCGACACCACGAGTACTCACACATAGGCTCAGTACTAATGGGTTGGATCACACCCATCTTCAAAACTCAGCCTTCATTTAGATCTCAACTACACACCTGTAAGGTATCATGACTGTATCGTGCAGTTGTGACGCAATCACTGCGACAAAATCTGAGAGTTAAACACCCGCCGAAGTCCTCGAAACCGCCTCTGTGGTCGTTCCTGCTACAGTCGGTGTCTCCTGGACCACATCTGGCCACACACACACACACACACACTTACACCTTAACCCTCAAACAGCCATTTGAAGATGTGTCAGAAAGTGGGGACCTGTCAAAATGTCCTCACACTGTTGGGAAAAAACTTTTTTTGGTCCTTGCTATGTGGTATTTACAAGTACACACACACACACACACACACTCACTAGGTGAAAACAAAGCCAGTCACACGCTGTTAACTACAAGTATCAGAGGGGCTGTAAATTTGTGGATACAAGAAAAGTCAACCTGGAGGATAATCAGTGCTCTGGGATTAAAGCCTGTGAAGTCTGAGCGAGGAATCAGCAGCCTGAGGCTTCAGGGTGAACTCTGATAGTGTGAGTCCAGGCAGCATCAGTACACATAGATCTAACCCAGGCACTGCACACTGCACCATTACACATTAACAGCCTTATCAATTATTGATCACAACATCCAAAACTTGCATATCTTGTGTCTGAATGTGTGTGTTTTCTATGTATGTTTCTGTATGCATGTTTCTATTCACACAGTGATGGACACACACACGCACACACGCACGCACGCACAGTCATGTCCTGTCTTGGTTTATATTTTCACCACAGAAACATAACTCCATTCTCAAGCATTTATTCTGATTTCGAGGACGTTTATGAATAAATCACTGACGTGTTTTCAAGTGCCAGATGAACAGCTGGCTGCTGTCCTGTTAAGTGATGATAACACAAAACATCAAAAACATTCATGTGTCACTAGCAGATTTTTTTCGGCTCCACGCAGCACGTTAGCATAACACGGTGTTGAGTAATGATGGCGTATAATACTTAAAAAGATGCACTGAAATGAGCACATAAATCCAGTTGCTTAGTCTGTCAGTTAAAGAACTTACAATGAATGAACATTTTGATTTTAAAAACCTAAACAAACAGAGTTGTTGATGTTGACAGACAGTGTTGGGTCATGAAAGGACCTACAGTTCCCTGTGATACGATGGGTTCAGAATTAATCAGGAATACAGAGGTCAGTATGTCAAATCACAGATGTTAAAGGTCTTATACAGTCTAAAGGTAGATGTCCATGTGTGGTTTCATTATAGATCAGGTCTAGGTTCTTTATAAATACTGTGAAAGTATCAAAGCGCTCAGTCTACCAGTAGTCATGCCGACACCAATATAAAACCTCCTCTTACATGAAGTAGCCAGCACCCACTAGGTTTGGGTGATATCTCAAATGTAATATCCTAAAATTAAAAGGAAGCAGAGCCGTCCTGTAGACAGTAGTTTGATTATAGATCAGGTCTAGCTTCTATATTAATACTGTGAAAGTATCAAAGCGCTAAGTCCACAGAGAAATGCACACAGCCTGTATTCAGAAACTGAGCCTTAAAACCAGCCGTCAGGACTTCCTGTAACTTTGTGATGTCACAACAAAGCAGTTACCACTCTCAGCCATGCCCCAACCCCCGCCCACCTGGACCCACCATCCAAACCTTGCAGGATTTGGTTTTTCTGAGTGTTTTACCTGTAATCTGCTATATTTTTATTCAATCAAAACATTCAGCCAATCAGAAGAGAGGCTCAGAGCCTCCTCTCCTCTGATTGGCTCACCGACCTGTTGTTACTAGAGCTCCAGAGAGAAGCCTGAGAGAGGAGATGTAAAACTACACTGAGATGGTTTTTGGTTCTTAAAACCACAAATATATTTTCTTATGGATCAACACTTCAAAAAAACAAAGTGTAAAATATGGGACCTGAATATTACCTCATGATTAATTAATATATTATTGCAGAGTTTGTTCTCTGGTTACTCATAATTATCCACTTCATAGTCCTAGTCAGATTTATCTGGGAACAAATCATCAGTTATTGGGTCATTCCAGACTCACTCTCACTTGTTCCTCAGTAATGATGCAAAGTTTTCTGAACCGTATTGTAAAGTGTTACCGGTTGTTTCAGACTACAGCAATTTTACTACAGGAAGTGAAGGACGAAGGGAGTTGATGACTGTGCGATTAAAAAGTTTCTCAATATTAACATGTGGTTAATTTATCTGGTTACATCCGCTTAAATCATTCAAAGTGAGAGGCAGTAGGAACACCACGCAATTTGTAGTGGCGCCTACTCGCTCAATTTTGCAATTTCAATTTTATTTCATGCGACTGAGGCTTGTTGATTTGACTGTTTTGTTTCTGCGTCGATTCAAAGAACAAAGTTTCACAATTCAATTTGTGTAAACCAAGATCCTAATTACCTAAACTAGTAAAGATCTAACTAAAGATCCTAATATGACTTTGACAACAGTAACAGGGACACAGAGCAGTAAAATCTAAATCTAAATTTAAAAAAAATCAAAGAGGAAAACATATATTTTTTACCACTTTTGAGCCTCTGTAAATTTGTAGTACCACTCCTAAAAGTTTACTAGATAACGACTGTGATTAAAATGGTTCAAGAAGAGAAACCATTTTATTTTAGGTGTCATTTTCAGGCTTGTGTTTAAAAGAGGAGGTGATTCATACTTTTTTTTTTTTTTTTTTATCACTTTTGTGAATTTTCTGGATATTTCATGAAGTTATTTCTTCAGACTTTTTGTGTGACAGGACTCATGGGAACCGCAGACCTCCAGCCATACTGGAGGAAATTAATAATTCAGACGGTGATCAGACGGCACAGACAGCTGCACACTGACCATCTGGAAGTTCTGGAGAACTGCAGCAGAGCAGCAGCTAAGTCCAAGACATCTGGGCTCATTCAGCCACACACACCGTTAATCCAAGACCAGAATCTGTTTTATTTTTTATGACAATTAATATTCTGTACAACTCAGGACAAGAAGACGGTTTCCTGAACAGAATATCAATAAAACACTGAACTAGTTTTTAAACCCCGAGAGTAATTAAAACATAAATGATGCTGAGCAGGTGGACAATCACTCGTCTTTCATTTATTGGTGTTTAGGTGTCTGCAGGGGGATGTTGGACATGTTATATATAACTTATCACAACAGGTCCAACTCCCAGCTCCACCTGGTAAAATACTGCTGTACTATGACTCATGACTTAGTATTAAAAGGTAGAGTGTGTGACTCAGACCACAAAGCATGCAATAAAGTGAGAGTCTTATACAATACCCCCCAGGACAATTTCTTAAAATAATGTCCCGATCCAGTCTACAGCTTCTGTTTCAGTAGTTTCTGATAGAATCACCTGTCCTCATGTGTGAGATGTCTGTCCAAGCCTCGGTGTGGACAACACCTCCCCCCCAGGAGATCATAGATACAAGTGCTCAGTTAGAGACAGATTTACAACAGAGTCCAATGAGGTCAGAAAATACGAGACCCAGATGTCTTTTAAACAATTCGGTCTTCACCCGAAAATCAAAAGAAGTTATAAACCCTCTAAATGAGGGTGAACATTAAACCTAATTGCCCAAATCATCCATTAACCTTGCACTGGCTGACTCAGTTTCAAAACTTGGTATTCATCTAAGGACCTCAATCATTAAGGTGTTGTAGAAAAGAGACAAATTTACTGAGGAATTAGCTTAATGAAACTTTCTCACAGAACTAAAGTGAGCACAAATAAATAAGAGGAAATTTAATTGATCATCTTTTTAAACACTAATTGTCTTGACCTCTTTAAAAGGAGGTTTAGCGCAGCAAAGTATCATATGCATGCTCATAAAAAGGTATTGAGAGATGTATATTTTGTAATCTTCATCGTTATGTAAGTCCATGTGCAGAGCAAATACTTCAGCTCTTTGAAACACACAGAGAGATGTTCTGAGCAGATACGCATCTTTGTTGATGCTGCAACAAAGATCGAATTGATAAATATAGAGTTTGGCGGCGTAACAAGACTGATGGTTCAATGAATGAGAAGCACTGTCTTTCCAAGGACCTTGAAAATCAATTGCAGACTGCTTAGGGATAAAAACAATGAAAACGCTCTCACTCCGTCATCCGCGTCTCTGTCTGCTGCTTTCATCTTAACGTCTGCCTCAACAACTCTTCGCTCTCTGGAGACCGACCAGTAACCTTAACCATGAACCTTAACCTGACCCTAAAGCCTTTGTGAACACTGCACAACCTTTAGCTATTTGCCCTTGTGTCACAACTACATTGTAAGAAACAGGCGACAAAATCCACAGGGCTAAGTTCGCCAATCGGGGGGGCATCTTATGGAGTTGCAGAATTTTTAGTAAAAACTTGAGGGAATTGTATTCGACTTTTCTTTTTGCTGAGCTGGAAAATAAACCTGAATACAAGTACCAGGAGGAAGATACCAAGTTGATTTGTTTGCACATTTTAACTTTGACTAAACTTTAGAGTGAATTTATGCAGAAAACAAGGACTGTGGATTTGTTGCCCATTTTTTTTTCAGTGTATTTGTAGGAAGCAATCGATAGACTTGACTTAAAAAATCCAAATCTATCCTTCCACCTCAACCTCGGTCAAATCTAAGCTCTACACGTTCATGGTTAACCTTGTAGGATCCCCGCTCTGGAATGTGCAGGTGAGTCAGTGTGAAGACATGTTGGTCCGTACAACATGACTGATGCAAGTAAACAAACAAACGGCACAACACAGCGCCGGTAGTTGTCCATCTGCAGTAATATATGACATGCATCGCCAATTAGGCTCTGTCTGATTCTACCAGTCATGCACAACAACCTGAGGGCATGTAAACACACACACACACACACACACACACACACACTGGGTGAAGCTACATTAAGAAGAACAGCTTGAAGTGGATATTTTCTCAGGTCAGACATCACTGCGCTCTCTACAACAGTCACTACATGACTTCAGGTTTCACTTTGTGCCTCCAGGGACGAACACGTACACATCTGTTGCACAACTTATCTGTATACAACTATATTGATGTATATGGTCCCTCATAAATAAACAAGTAAATAAACTAATAAATAAATCAGCAGCATCTTACGGTGCAGCCACATTTTCATCCTACAATGGATGACGTCGCCACCTGCGAGGAGTTTATTACGACCCACCGTCGTGTTTTATTCCTCGAGGGAGGAAGTCAAGTGACCTAGTAATGTAACTATGGGTCATAATAACCTGCTGCACAAACGACCTATGGGCTCATTTTTTTTTTTGTTTTTTTTTACACGAAGACAGTCTCAGTCGTTTGGAATGGAGGACTCAATGACTTCTCCCTACTTTATTCCGTCTGTCATTAGCAGTAGCTCCATGCAGCTGGCAAGCCAGCTTTTAAAACGAAATGTAAATGAGTTGTGTTTCCATCACCTGGTCTGCACTGAATAAATCATCCTGCAAATCCCCCGGGCCAGATGGGTACACTGTGGAGGTTCACAAAGCGCTCCCTACCCTCCTGTCACAGGCTTTGCAGGAAATGTACAATGACACATCTACAGGAGAGGAAGCCTTTTTTTTAAATTCATTGTATAAGATTTTGTAACTCTGGTTAGTTTGAGATTATAAACACAGCTCCGCGGGGCCTTGCTACTATGTTGGTATCTCCTCATAGAAAAGCTCTTAGCTCTAGGCTAATAGTTAATAGCATTGTAATTTATTGTAATCTGTTCTAATGATCCTTTCTAGTAGACACGAGATAAGGCAGTGCAGGCTGAGGCCTCGGTGTTGACTGTAAAGACACCTTCCTTCTCGCAACATTTGTTACAAGACAGGCTTTGTTGTTGTTAGCACTGGGTGTCTAACGTGCAACACCTCCTTGTGTGATTTGCATGACTGAAAGCCACTTTGTCTTGCACACATATGACGCCCAGTCACTTGAAATAGCTGTTTCAAGTGGTCATCGGGTTCAGCCGTGTTTACATTAAATTATATCTGACAGTACACAGCAACATTGGCTGCCGGCTCCAGAGGGTTTAAATCCAATCTGAAGCTGTCATTTTGTCAGATGTATTATAGGAAGCTCTGCCGTGTATTCTCCCATTTATGCTGCAGTGAAAGAACTATACTGTGTGTTAAGTGCATACTGTAACAACCTACACATGATGAGTGGTCTTGGAGTATTAGATTTGATATCTCATTCAATTTATTGGCATGTAAACATCTGATTATCTTGTCTTTGTGCAATGTCAATTTTCCCCTAATGGGTTCACTCATGTTTTTTTCTGTGTAAGTGGCATCTGTACTGCAGAGTTGCTGCTGTCTTCTGTGAATGAAGTGACTTCTTGACATTGACAATGTCATGTTCTCATTGAAGCCGCCCTGTGGAGGGTTCATATAAACAAGCATAGTTCTGTTTACATTTAGCTTTTATTACCCAAAATGCTTTGTGTTTAACCTTGAGCTCTAACAAATGTTTTGAATGTATTTCCTTCTTCATAAAATATTTAGTTGTTTTTTTAAACTATTCTAAAGGAGCTATTTGTAAGTTTTGCTATAGCTACATAGCTAGCATTAGCATTAACAGCTGTTTGCTTGCCAGTCTAGAGGAAATGTCACGAGTTCAGCATCAAACTTCACTCCTTTACTCACCAACTGTCTCAGGCAGTGGAAAGCAACGCCAATGTCAACTCTTGTCTCCATCAACTCCTTTTATCAACTGAAATTAGCATGCTAACCAGCTAGCCCCAGTCCGTCTTGTCACTTTCAGATAGCGGTTTACTGTAGCCTCTAATCTGCCCTAAAGAGAGCACAATCACCACCACGGCATGAAAAAACGCTCGGCGGCAGCAAAACCTTACGAATAGCCTCTTTAAATCTGCAACGTTAACATCCGCGTTTGCTATCCATTAACTAGCTGTCTTTAGTTGGCATACTGCTACATTTCTAGGTGTGCTAATGCCACCAACTGTTTATCAGTGGAAGGACCCATTCACAAAAACACTGCTCTATAGCACTAGTGGTCAAGAACTCCATGGGGAACCTTTAACTCACTAAGCCATCATTTTCTGTAATCAAACAGAATAAATCAACATTAGCCACCCAACAGAATGGAAAACATACTCTCAAGATGCCCTCTGGTTTCTTTTATTGACAGAATTATTCAGGGACAGGATCCTGAAGCTGAATGAAAAAACAGTGTCTTATAGAATTCGAAACACTTCATAGCATATTGGTGGTGATTTGGACTGTCAGTGTGAGGTTTGAAGATTAGTACAACTTCATCCATCATCTTTGATTGATGAAAACTGGGTGGAGATGGGGAACTAGGGCATGAAGCACATATCTTAATTTCCACTGTGACATTCTTCCCAATGAAATCACCATCTCCAATGTCCGTCACGAATAAACATCCATAAATCTGCTTAGAAATCAGAGAAAAACATCTTTAAACTCCAGTTTTCTGTAGTATCAAGGTTATCCGGTAACAGCTGTCTGACACAAAAAAGTATACTGAATTAGCAATTAGCAGTTTCTATTTGCAATGTAGCCACAGATCTACAGACAGCTGTTACCGGATGGCTACATTGCAAAAGGAAACTGCTAATTGCTAATTAAGTATACTTTTTTGTGTAAGACTTTGAAAAACCCAAATTTAGTCTATTCTTAGTCTATAAATAGTCTGTTTCACGGTTGCATATTAGGACCATTGTAGGTTAAAAAAAGAAAAAAAGGATTTTCAAGATTAAAGTCGTACATTTTCCAGAAATGAACTTTTTTTTTTTTTTGTCATGGAACCACACGGCTTCACTTTTCAAGGTTGGATCAACGTCATCACACCGCAGCTGCTGTTGCGTGCCATGTATTATGTCTGCAGCGGACGAGCTAATCAAATCATACCTTGCAATTGGATTTAGCGATGAGGAAATACTTGTGATTAAACAATTATTTTTAAACCATTTGTCACACGTGCATATACCTGGCCAGTAGAAGACGCTTGGCTTTAAATTAAGTTGGTAGTGGGTTATCCAGAACATCCAGGGCAAAAACAGTGTCAGTGGATTGATTTAGACTGTTTATTCTTTTTATTATTATAGATTATTTGTTACTTGCCATTAATGATAGACATGTCATATTTCTCTCTTAGTCACACACATGTAGACACAAGCAAACCTAACTAGTCATCTGTTGTTTTCTTCTGAATAGGCCAAATTGACAGAAATGTCTCTTTAAAAGTTTGGATGCTTCTGATCATTTGATGATTCTGGAATTAAGTCACGAGTATTTCCTTCATGCTAAATCCGATTGCAAAGTGTAATTTCATTAGATCATCCACAGCAGGCGTGATACGTGTCTGTGGTGTGATGAGGTTGATCCAACCTCGTAAAGTGAGGTGAGGTGGTTCCTCGAACAAGGTTTTCTCTCTTAAAATTGTGACTTCAATTTCAGAGAATTTCCAAATTTTTCCTCCCAGACTTATGACTTTATAATTTCAGAGAATGTCTCATGAATTTCCGATTTTAACCTTGTAAGTTCTGAGTTTTTTCTCAAGATATTACCACCCTACCCAGAATTCATATTTTTATTTATTCATTTATTTATTTATTTATTTTACATACAATGGACTAATACACTATCACATCTCCACTTTTTTCAACAGTATAATGAACATGTGAAATTTTTGTTTCTGGAAATGTTATTTTCATTTAGAGTAAGGTTTTCATGCCATGTTTTCATTTAATAACAAAAAACACGGAAAAACACTATATAATGGCCAGTGTGGGGGGAAACAGTATGTACACCTGATAATATGTATATATGATATATAATAATAATATATCTAATAAGAGATGTTACTGGTGGGTCTCTTTCAGGCATTTCAACCGTTGACCCAAACAGCTGGAAATGCCCTGGAGCTCCTCACCTGACTGTACAACTCATGCAGCTTCTTGGGCAAATGGCCAATTTCATATCAACAAAATGTGAAGTCACATGAAAGAAACTGCACCTAAACTTTCCATGTCTCCTCTCTCTGACGTCGCTGGCATCTAAGACTTGGATGTAAACCCTGTGGTTTCACTGTCTGCAGCAGGATGTGCTCTCTCTCTTTTTCTTACTGTTTGTTTTTGGAGTAAATCTACTTAAGCCATTTAATCAGTTAAACAGTCGAAAATGTGTGTCAGCAAAATCTGGGTCTAAGTCATTTGCAAAGACAAAGACTGGATCAAAGACTTCAATCTGCTTTGACTTTCCACCAACAGAATATGTCTTGTCATTCTCGGCACCTGATTCAGTGTGTTTGTGTGTGTGTGTGTGTGTGTGTGTGTGTGTGTGTGCGTGTTTGTGTGCATCTGACAGTGACCTTGGGTTTACGTGCTGACTGGTCTCTGCTTGGATTAAAAGCCTTGAGATGATTCAATTACAAGAAATAAAGATTGTGTGATCTATCAGAAAAGTGTGTGTGTGTGTGTGTGTCTGGATGTAAGAATTAGTCAGTTCAGCAGAGAAGCAGCCTCCCTGTGTGCTCAGGCATGACTGCCGCGTGTGTATATGATCGACATTGTGTGCACGTTTTACCTGCAAATGCTCTCTCCAGACAGAAAAGCTTCATTTCTCTGCAACACCTGCACCGATGTGTACAAGAAACTCATTTATATGCCGGGAGCCATGAATCCTTGACCCCATCTGAGTAATGACTGTTGCACCTGAGAACTCCCTAACTTACTTACAGGCTGGGGTTGATGGAGTGCGCGCAAAAACAACCCGTCGCCATCACTTAACCTGCACACTCTGGACTTAAATATTCTGAATTAAAACATTCACAGTGAGCAGGTTCGGCTGAAATCTAAGTGCTTGAGGAGTCAGGAGTGTTTAAAAATTAAACAAGCTCTGTAAAATGTGGCAGCTCAAGCCATTTTTTATTATTATTTTTTTTAAACCAAGTCTCACTTCTCTCGTTTCCTCTGCGTCTCGTTCTTTCTTATTTCCACCCACTGTCTCAGAGCTGAGTCGGAGGAGGAGGCGCCCCTTTTTTGATATTTGTCTGGAGGCAAAGAGAGAGCAGAGGGAGGAAAGAAAGGAGCCGCTGCCATGAGCGCTCGTGCCCGCCATCAAAAAAATCATTTTTTTTTTTTTTGAATGGATGGGTCTAAGGTGCCAGTGATGAGAAGCCACAGGTCTGAGGATGCCTGCAGGTGATGGGGGAACAGATTCTGGCTTTAAAAGATGTCACCATAACTCTGTCCCTGTCTGTCTGTGTCTTAGTTTTTCTGTCTGCTCTTCACCTCGTCTGATTTCTCCAGTCTGGTTTGCTTTGGCGACAGTAGCTTTTGAAGGCTGGCACTTGTATTGAAGTGTATTTCGGATTAAAATGCCAATATCTCACACTTTGTGCCCGTATCAGTGGTGGGGTGCATTTATAGACATACTGACAAAAGAGATATCAGAGGCAAGGATCAGTGGGCTGAATCAGGAACACAAAAATAAACCACATTTGGTGGCTGAGAAAACTTACAAATAGCCTTTTAAACCTGCTTTCACTGTTTGTTTCTGTGTTTTTTGACTTGGGGCAACATGCTACAAACACAACGCTGACATATTAGCACCTTTAGCACCACCTAGCAAGTTGTAATGGCTACCATGCTAGCCAACAGTTGCCTATTAATAAATCCAGCAGAAATAGAGCAACATTAGCGTCCAATTGGAGTCACGTTACTATCGTTCTATGCAAGTAGAGCAGAGTGGGTTTGTAAAAGCTGAAAATAGTCGCTTGCTGTGGCTTAAAATGGAGTTCATGAAAAACATGATCGAACAAAACAGTAAAGCTGTGACCCCTAAAAACAAAACAACAGGCTACAAGATGTTGGAAAAAAGGGGAATTGCAAGGTCGGTGATAATTCTCTATGGCTGTGAGTGACTCCTTTGACATTTCACACATTAATTTGATCCATTGTTAATATAAAATATTGATTGGAGCAGCTTTAATGCTTTCAATTTGGCCGCTCATATCCTTCATATCAGATTTCTATGACCAGCTAATACCCAGTTTTCCAGATTCAGACTTAAAAATATGAATCCAAACTCCCACAACAAAAGAATGATGTAACATACTATATGATGATAGTTAATAGAAATATCAATATTATTATTCCTAGCATATCCCGCTGTCCTTTAGTTTGTGACATCACATTTTGTGCAGCCAACTCTGATTGTTCTTTTATTACTGTTTCTCACCTTGGCTGAGGGATAAATTAAACGAGTCTGCTATTTAGATATTTATCATTTTAACATTTTAAATGTCCTCATGTCTTCTTTTTTTTTGGGGGGGGGGGGCGTGACATCATCATCCTTCCTCTATTTACCTGCAAGGACTTCTTGTGGTGTCCTTCCTCTCTGGCCAGACTTCAGACACTCTGTCTGGATGTGGTGTCTGGATCTCTTACACTGCAGAGATACTCTGCTTATTTGTTTTGGCAATGTGATGTTGATAAGACAGTCTGGACTCAGACTCAAGTTCTGGTCTCAAGTTCACAATTTAGTGGTCATGTCGCAATTGCGTCACCTGAAATTTTGCTCAGTCTTCATTTCAAAGTGACTCACTGTTGGACCGATAAGTGCTTCAGGTTTTGCAGGCGTCATTACAGAGGCTCTGATTTATTATGAACTATGAACTTTCTCGGCTGCATTTGAAGGAGCCTTGGAAATGGGATAGGTTTCTGTCTTCAAATGCAGCCTTCAAATGATGGAGGTCCCTGAATTGAGACGCAGCTCATGCTCTCGATCGAGACTTACAATAAGTACGTTCATCTTCCACAGGTACAAGAGCTACAGTTTCATCAAAGGTGCATCCCATCCAGACTATTGGCAAGAAAAAGACATTTTTTGTGTGTTTTGATACGGTCACTGTGTCAAATTAGGCAATCATAGAGCTATAAATTCTGCTGTGACATGGCAGACTACATGTTGGACCCCTACCGATCATAGCTTGTAGCTTGCTTGTCATACACCGGTTCCACCTGACAGCACTAACAATGAAAACAGTGCATATTTCACGCTGAGGGGTCCCTGAGCTGGAGAATACTTTATTCGCTCCTGAGGTGACAATTTCAAGGCAAGAGAGGTTGCAAACAACAGTACACAGACACAATTTATTTCCTCATATAAATTCATTCACACAAATTTGTACGTGGTTAAACTTGCCTCTGTCTGCAAGAACTGTGGAGACGTGCGTTATTTAAATATTGAGCTGACCAAAAACCAACCACAGCATGACTTCCCGGCTTACTTTTTTTTTTTTTTTTTTTTTTTTTATTTAGCACCCTACATCAAAACATTTTTTTTTTTTTTTTTTTTTTTAATTAGCAGCCTACATCACAACATTGTATTTTTATGTGTGGACTGAGAGAAGGATCCTGTGCAAATAACAGGTTATTATTATCATTATTATTATTATTATTATTATTATTATTATCATTATAAACAATTTTAAACCTTTTCATTCCTGATGCCAGGCCATCGCTGGGCCGATATCATGTAGTCTGGATTTGGTAAAACACATGAGGTTTTTATTCGGTGGTCTTGAATAGAAAACGAGTGATTATAGAGACAAAGAGAAACTCTCCTGCAACATTAACGTTAACATATGGACACAAAAACATTTTCAACTAATGAATTTCATCCCTGTCATTATCTCATGTTCTGTGTGCTCGTTAAACTTGACCACAACTTGTGTGTAAAAGCTCTAGAAGCCATTCTTCGTCTCCCGGTGTCCCTGTGCTGCATGTCATTACTTTACCATCAGAGCACCATCAACAGAACCACTGTAATTTGCTCAACATTACAACCCATCCAAGTTGAGCCCCAGTGAGAGTGCAAACAATCAAAGGAAATGATTATCCAGCACTAATTGAACAAGAATGTTCGCAGCGTTACACAACACACACACATTCATGAACGCACTGACACACACACACACACCTTTGGCTGACTGAGCTGTCTAGAGAGCAACACGGAATTAGAGCGATCTCAATTAAGCTCAGATTTTTAAAGCGCCACCCACAGACATGAAATGGATTAACTTCATTAAAAACCACGTTTCCGTCGGCGAATGCAATTTTCATTTGAGCGAGATTTGAAAACAAAACTGCTGATTTGATCTCCCTCTTGCTTCACGTCTGGCAACACATCCTGGCTCTGGCTCGCTGTTTCAGGCCATCAAAGGTGGAGGCAAGATCCAAAGATCAATATTAAAAACTGGGAGCAATCCAACCGCTCTCTGACACTCCATCCTCCAGCCACCCCTGCCTCACACCTTCTTCCCTTCCTGTCTCAACAAGTTTGCACGCCGTCCCTCGAGTGGTGAACTTTTAAAGAAAAATCCATTGCACGCCTTGGGCGGCGAATCCACTGATACACTTGATGTTTATTTGGTGATAGACAACTCCATTAGTCTCGTGGATGTGGTGGGACTGATTCATGCTTGTAAAAGAAAAAAAAAACAAAGAAAAACCCTCCGGCTCTTCGCCAGCTCGGCTGCTGCCTCAACTAATTGTTTCACACTTAAATGTCAACTAAAGCGTTAATGGAATGTGTCTAAAGAGCCCGAGAGTGGAGATGAGTAAATGTTTTTGCTGTGAAGTGGAGCAGAGGAGTGATGCATTCACAATATGAATCTGAATCTCATTCAGATAACAGACAGTATCCTTCCTACAGGTTGGGTGAATAAAGATCTTTTAGCACCTTCCTGCAAAAATTCACTTACTCTTTTTATCAAACTTTATCTTTTTATTACAAAATGTCCCTAATGAAAGTCTGAGGCACATTAAAACTCCATATTTTCTTCTTCTTCTGTGTTTTATTTGAAGTGTTGATCCATAAGAAGATATATTTGTCGTTTTAAGAACCAAAAACCATCTCAGTGTAGTTTTACATCTCCTCTCTCAGGCTTCTCTCTGCAGCTCTAGTAACAACAGGTTGGTGAGCAGCAACAACAGGTTGCTGACTGTTTTCTGAGTGATCTAATAAAAATAAAGCAGATTTAAGACAAAACACTCAGAGAAACCAAATCCTGCAAGTTCAGATTGTGGGTGAGCGGGGCTTGGGGCATCGCTGAGAGTGGTGCCTGCTTTGTTGTGACATCACAAAGTTACAGGAAGTTCTGACGGTTCAGTTTCTGAATACAGGCTGTGTGCATTTCTCTGTGGACTGAGCGCTTTGAGACTTTCATAGTATTAATATAGAACCTAGACCTGATCTATAATCAAACTACACATGGACAGAGACCTTTAGATTATATGGGACCTTTAATAAAGTTAGTACGAGTGGTCGACATGTTAAATTCTTGTTTTTCAGACGTAAATCATTAGAATGCACTTAGTTCTGCTAAAACTTTTGTAAAATTGAGTTGGAAAATGTCATGAAAGCAAGTTGATTTCTTCCATCATATTTACAGGCCTAAAGCAAGTTCAGAAAGACAAGATCTGTCCCTTCGTAGGTCAACAGTTGCCAAAACCATCACATATGCAGCTACTCTACTTACTTTATGAATCTCATCTTGACTTACAGAAGCTCTGTGATGACTTTCTCAAAGGACACATGTATTTCCCGGAATTACTAGGTTATGCAAAATTAGACTATTAGTGCCGGATGCCTGTGTGATGTTGTAACAGCAAAACACCAGCAGCTACTCAGGCAATCATTAAAAAACAAATGAATAAACAAAACATTTTAAATTTGCGACATTATCATAAAACATTTTTGCTGTAGTTGTATTTTGAAAATCGTATGTGGCTGCTGCAAAACCAGTTTGATGGTCAACAATTAACTGATGATGATGGGAGTCAGTAAAAAAAAAAAAACATGGCCTCCATTTAATATCCACCATGTAAACAGAGGTAAGCAGCACATTTGTAATCACTACATTCTTCTTATAGAAGAGTAGCATGAGCTATCAGGCAGGAGGCAACAATGACCCAGGTCCTTTAAGACAAAAATGACAGAGGAGATGAAGCTGCCATTGAGATTTTCTTTCTCAGTGACATGAGTAAGCTTTTTTTTCATGGTTGCATCTCTGAGTACTTGTCGCTCCATGTTTTTAATGTAATCAATTATTTCCGTTACTTTCCTAAACCCACTGCCTGTGAGTTAATCAAAGGACAACTTGAAGTTAAATCTATAAACGGTACCTATACAGAACAAACTATGTATCAATAGAAAATGTTTTTTAAGTATCAGCTTCTGAAAATGAAGAACCACAAGCTTAGTAGGGCTACAACCAGGTGTGACTGTAACACCTGTTCACAAAGGGACACAACTCTGCCACACCATGTGGGAGCCTTAATCAAGGTCAGTTCACTGAACGTCCCACTGTGGGAATTTCAAGAAACACAGGAAATAACCAAGAATTCAACAAGTCCATGAGGCAAAATGAGGGAAAACTATAAAGGCAAATGGTACAACAACAATAATAATAATAGCTCTGGGCCCCCTAGTGGCACAATCCAGGCACTGCATGGTCCTCATGCAGCCATTCAACATTAAGTGTTTACTAAGGACCTGTGGAGTGTTGATGCTCTCTGCTGCAGGCCACTTTGACCCAAGCAAAGGAGACTGCTCGCCCCTGGCCTGTGTTTACAATCAGTGTGTGTGTGTGTGTGTGTGTGTGTGTGTGTGTGTGTGTGTGTGTCTGTGTGTGTGTGTGTGAGTAGAAGCGTCACAAAATCAGGGAAGATTTTCCATTTCGTGAAAGAACCTGCCTCATGAAGATCTCCCATTAAAACACAGATAATGTGCGTGAAGCGCGGAGCTCCGTCATGTGATGTGAGGAGCCCGCAGCTGATGCGCTGATAGACTATCCTATCTAATCTTGTGACATGCTGAAGATCCGTTTCGTAAGTGCGTGCGCGGGAGCGTGCGTGCGTGCGTAGTCGAGGCGAGGATAGGACCATGAGGGGCGACATGAAGCCTTTACGGGCAGATGGAAATCGCTGTTTCACCAACAGACACACTCATGCGGACGCGCAGTGCGCAGCCAGTACTCACCATCCTGTCCGGGGCCCCTGGGTATCCCCAGTACTGTCCAGTAAACCCCCAGTAGACTTCCTGAGGCGGCGGTAAGTCACCTGCAGCTCTCCATCTCTCACCCTCCCTGGTGCTGAGGTGCGTTGGAGGGGAAGGGGTGTCGGCGCGCGGCAGTCGGACAGATCAAAACCCGCAAGTTCAAAGATAAAGTTTGATTCAAGGCAACAGTTTATCCTCCTCATGAACTTGACTGTTGCTGCTGCAAAGATTTCTGATCTCTGCCAACGAGTCCAGTCCGGAATCAGTGGTTTCAGGCTGGAAACAAATCCTATTGGTTGCAACAGCTCAACTTCCAAGACGCATTTAATATCCAAAAAAAAAAAACGCACCCTCAGTATGATCCTGTCAGGAGGAATTTTAAGGATGACACCAGGTCCTCTGCACGACCTGTGTGTGTATGCGTCTACTCACCGCTGCCCATGGTAAAATAAATCATTTTAAAGAATGAGAAGAGATGAGAGATGCTCCTCAGATATTCAACAGCCTGGTTCCCCAGCATCCTCTGTTGCAATGCGGGATGCTGCCGCTGCAAACGCCGCTTGGTCCCGTCTCATCCCCCTGGTTCCCCGCCGCCTGGCTCCAGATGTGCATGAGCTGGACTGAACCGGGATCCCACCGCCTAGAGCGGACTGGGCAGACAGGGATGCGGTAACGGGCGAGTGGAGTGCGCACTGCTGGAGGTGGAGGTGGAGGTGGTGGTGTGTGTATGTGTGTGTGTGTGTGGGGCGGGGGGGGGGGGGCGAGCAGGAGAGAGAGGAGGCTACACCTGTGGGAGGTTTTTTTCAGAATTCAGTTTAGATACCGACACCGACGGGAAAGAGCATCTGCTTCACACGCGCTCAAGTGCGCAGCTGACATTTCATCACATTTAGAGGTTTTTATGAAGCGACTTCACGAAGACTGAAATCCCCCCCCCCAAAACAACTGAATTAGAATCTGAACCTAATATATTTTATACCCTGTCTAGAAGAAGTTTATCACACCTACAGATACAGTTTCAGGTTTGTAACACCTGCTATGCGCATTTGGACGCGTGGAGCTGGAAGGAAATGAAGGTTTTTATCCAATTTAAATATCACAGCTGATAATTCTCATCTGAGAAAAAATCTATCAGGATTTAAGACATTACACTGTGTGAATTTAGGTAAGTGTGTCTTTTTTTCCTACTGGCTTATTAGGCTATAAAAAGGCACAAGACACCCTTTATATAAGGATTATAAATTGCAACTCACGACTTCTTTTAGTCTTTATTAATTTAATGATGCATTATATTTCAGTTATGATGAAAAGTGTTCATCCCCTTAGAGTCTGTTGTCTTACAAGATTGAATTTAAGTAGATTTACTGTGGCTTTTTTTAGTCTAATTAACAGATTAAAAGCTGATTAACCCCTTCAGAGTCTCCAGTCTGTGTGTATCAGGGATGAACATGTGGTGGGGTCTCTATCAGCTTTGCACTTCTTCCCCATTCTTCTTTGCCAAACAGCTCCAGCTGTCTGGTTTGCATAGGGACCATGAGTGATCATGCTTTTCCCAGATCTGGACTCTGACTTGGTCACTCACTGTGTGGAAGTATTTCCGTGTAGCTCTGGTTTTGAAGTTGGGGGTGGGTGGGTCATTGGTTTCTTGCAGGTATTTTTGCTGCATTTATTTTATTCACGACCCTCATGAGTCTGTCAAGCCCTGCAGAAAAGCAGCCACACACAACATGATGCGACCACCAGGCTTTACACTGAGTATAGTGTGTTCATGAGGATGTGTAACACAGTTTTTAGTCTGGTGGCCAAAAAGCTTGACTTCACACTCAGACTATAAAACATTTTTCCCACTGAGACCAGGTTGTTTTATACTGTTTTTTACCACTTACAAGAACCTACTGATGTTTACTGACTTCATGTTAAATACTCCTTTGCCTTTAATTGAAGGTTGACACTTTAGAAATAGACAGGAAATGAAAGATGTTATGAGCCTTAACCCTCAGATACCAGGACCCTCAATTACCAAAATGTATAACTGCATAATTACCAAACAAAAAGGATAAACAGTCAGATTGATTTTTCACAACCTGGCAACCCAAACGTTAGTCTTATTAATGGCTTATTACAGAGGTATAAATATAGTTGGTGGTGTTACAGAGCGCCTTGGGGCATATCAAAGGGATAGTGTCACATTAGAGTCCCCAAAGAACCCGATTCTGGATCAATAAACCTTTCTGGGAGGTTTTTTTCCTCTGCTCTCCTGCAGAATAAAGTCAGCTTTTACTCAAAGCCCTTATTTAATGGGTTTTCTTGGTTTGAGACATTATCTACAGCATATGGGGACATCAAAAAGCTGATGAGTCCTTATTTTAAAATCAGCATGCTACAGTGGTTTTATATTTCTACAAGTGACACTGCTACAGGCAATATGGTCAAAAGTAACACCTCAGCGAAGCGTTTTTGGAACTGAAAAAAGAAAAGAAAAGATGAATGGGACGGTGGCCTAAAGGGGATGTAATATCTAAATGACTATATGCCGCTGCAGACCGCCGCTGCTTCTCCTTTTCCCACGGAGGGAGAAAAAGCTGAAGATGAAGCAGACTGACATTTTATTTTTTTTAAATTTCATGGCATTCACAATTTTTTTTTTTTTGTTACACTGCAATTAAATATGGCTTAAATGACTTTAGACAGGATGAAATGAGCGTTTGTTCTAGTAGAAAACCTCGGCGTGTCTGAGCTGGTTGAGGAATCACAGAGTTCACAGGAAATGTTTTTTTGTTTTGTTTTGTTTTGAATGAATGAATGAAGCGCTACATTCATGAACAGCATAATATATTTTGCAACTTCCCAGACACATAAATTAACAACATATGCTCAATACTTTAATAGAAAACTTAACCCAGTTTCCTACAAAACTTAATACGTGTTGCAAATTAGTTGTATATGACTGTCATTTCTATGAGACAAGGTTGAACTAGCTTACTAGCTTACTACAAACCGTCATTTTCAAAGACAACAAGCATTTCATTAGCTATCTATTTCATCATGTTCGGTCACGTGTTAAATTGGAAAAATGCCTGCTCAGGACTGAAACACTGTGCAAGTCTAAGTGCTAGCATATCATCAGAGTTTAGGCTAAGATTAGCAACTCTGTCCTGGTTTTTATTTAATTTGGAGAAGTTTCTCTTCTCTTGTAAAAGTGGTGCATAATTTGACGATTCAAACATAAAAAAAATTACAAAAGGGCTATAATATTAAGCTATAATACTAAGGCTAACTGTAATATTCAAGCTAGCTGCTCCATGTTTTCCAAATGGATTATTAGCTGGTGGAAATACTGACTTTGTGCCTGTAGCTTTAGCCTCAATCTTTTAACATGATATCATGTAGCTACCTTTTAGACCCTTTCTCGTTTGAAAATAGTTGGTGGAAAACATTAAAAAGTCAGCCAGAGATGATATTTTCAACCAACTCATGGAACTAGCTTCAGCGTAATTAGCTAGCTAGCTACAGCTAATAAAATCTTCCAGTGACGGTTCATTGCAGCTGCAGAAATCAGCTTTTGTCGAAAAGTTTCTCAAATCAAGACCCCTTTGTTTAAAAAAAAAAAAAAAAAAAAAATCAAAGAATTTGTTGTCATAGTAAACTGCATATCTGAGTGGAAGTGTAGAAGTACTAGGTTAGTAGTACAAGTGCAATCAGAGTAACTACGGGGGGCTGATGGTTGATGTATTGAGCAGTATGGACACCTGTAGTGTGAAGCTGAGGCTCTGATTGTTTCTGGGCCTTTCCCGTTAGGACACAAGACTCTTCTTCTGCAATCGCTCTTACGACATAAAGCCGAGAGCGTACAGAAGTCAATAAAGTAATTTGCGTCACCCCTGTATTGCCCCTCTGTGGTCTCACTCAATTAGCACACGGATCGGCGAGCCAGCTGCCGCAGCCTCAAAGCATATTTCATCTGTGCGAAACGCCGTGTTGCAGAATTTATCAGGACTCAGGGGTACGTGGGAATCAGGAATCTATAAACACTAATTAGAGCCTGAATATCCCAGACTCGGGGTGTGGAGGTTAGAAAAATGAACAGGAAGCTTCGTTGCTGTGCTTCTCTCGTGTCACATGTGCAGCACCTGAGTCTGCTTGAGAGTCTCTTTGTTGTTGGCTCACCTGGCTATATTCAGGCTAACTGTGTGTGCGTTATAGTTTCCACGCTCATTTGCATTTAACTTGGAGCTTTGATGCAATTGCTAAAGCGAAAAGAAACAGCAGCACTGGGTGTCGCAGACTCGAAGGAAAATAAGCAATCCATATCAAACTAAAAACAATCCACATGCTTCCAGTGTTTATGATTTACTCTACAGGCTAATTTTAGCAGCAAAAATAACTAAGTTTGGTTCGTCTTTGCCACCTCTCATGACACCAAAATCAGCCGTCTACCTCCTACGTTTAAACCGTTAACTGTATCCATACAGCTCGGCATTGATAACAAGTTTAGAAAAGTTGAAATATATTTAAGCTCTTTGCTTCTTTTCTCCCCTGCCAGAGGGAGATATGGCATAATTTTCTGTCTGCACGGTTCGATAAGCTCAGTGGAAGTGACACAGCCCCACCACCACCACCACAATAATAGAGTACAACACTTTTGGGACATTTGGAATTGAACAGCTTGAATTGTAAGTGGTCCGTTATAGTGTATTACAGTGGCTAGAAAATGAGTATGTGTTTTGGGAAAGGTCGCTGTATGGCTCTCACTCTCTCGCTAATGCTGCACTACCTTTCATACATTATACACATGGCTCAGGGTTACGCAGCACCACAGTCAGAATAATGCAGCGGTTTCATTTAATGAAGCTCAGTGTGTTCAGCTGTGAACATGTTATTGCTCTCATTAGGCTATAGGAGGTCTGTTTATATGTTTGTGAGGAGCCTGTTGTGGTTTAATGAGGTCTGAACGGAGTCTGTAATGCACTGGAACTTTGCTTATAGAGAATCTGTGCTTTTTATTATTTGAACCTTTATTTAACCATGTAAATCGGTCGAAAAATCTACATTAATCAAAGAAAGAAGCAATAAAACAGACATCAGAACGCAAAGATGTTTACAGCAGTTAATATACAGAAAAATGCCTTGACATAATGCTAAAAACAAAGTGACCACAGTGTTAAAATTATAGTTAGTAACTACCAGAGATGTCATTTGCTTAATTGCTCAGAGTTAATAATTCCTCCCTCTTTAGTAAAATTGCTTTTATGTATTTATTTTTTCATCTCGACAAACAGTTTAACCAATTATATAATTATATAAAGTTCAGGAACTGCCAGAAATTTAAGCTGAATTTGTACTGAAAAAATAAATGTCAATATAAAATAAAAATTACAATCCGTCACTATTTTACAGTCCACAATAGCAAGTCATATCGTTAAATCTTAAAGGTTAATATTGAAATTATTATTAATTATTTACAACGAAAGATTCAGAAAACATTTTACTTTACCATCTACATCTACTTTCATAATTACATTAATATGTAGGATAACAGCATTTTCCCTACAGGTTATTTCTGCTGTCCCTGATTAGTAGTCAAGTTAATCAGCCGCAATGAAAATTGAGAGGCAAAACAAACAGACCCATATCTGCTGCAGTGTAGTGTATTGGCTAACAGCATTTATCATCCAAAGCTAAAAGTCGATCTCTAAACCATTTATTTACTCCAGCTCCAGAGTATCAATTACCTGGTTGTATCAACAGCTAATATAAAGTTTAGACAAACAGAAGAATATCCATGAATTAATCTAATATTTTAAAAACTCAGCTGATTTTTTTAATTACACTTATTTAACATTGTTGGACCAAAGCAGCAGGAACAGAGATTTCATCTTTTCTATTCCATACATTTTTCAATCTTGTCAAAACCCGCGCCTACATTACCCAAAATGCAACTTGACAGCCAACAGTTCATTCACAGATTTGGGTGTATCATGCTAGTTAGAGCTAAAAGGCCTTTTAACTTTAGCATACAATAATCAAGAATCATACTCAGTCTCTGGGACAATGGGTCTCAGGAGGATTTTCCAGTATTCTGATGCGACGGGTCAGTATTAATCTTTTTCAATTTTGTGAGCAGAGCTCTCTTAAGTTTGGAAACCATAACTAAATATATCAGACGCAGCATCAAAGTTTGCCTTTCTTAAAAGAGAAACAGCTTCATTTTATCAGAAAACATTAGGCAGACACGAGTGACTGATAAGGAAACATGTAAAAGCAAACGCCGCTCTAATCTCCTTATGTTCACCACCCCTGCAATGGATTTTCCCTCCTTCTGTCTCAGCCAATGTCAGCAGTGTGTTGGCGGGATGATGGGGAAAAGACGGCCCAATAGCTGTCCAGCCTCTGGCCCTTCTCCACCTCTGTGCACAGGCTGCAGATAATGACCATGCCAGTAATAGAGGTGGTAGGAGTAATGATAGTCTGACATTACCATATCTGGCCCCGCTGTCACTGATGAGGGCACAGCAGAGTTACAAGCTACAATAAACCCCGCAGGAAATGATGAATGATGCCATATCCAGCTGGCAGAAGAAACATGCTGGGAGGGAGCACCGTCACGTTCAATAACAGCTCTTGTTACTCGCAAACATCCTTCTTCCATCAGTGAAGGGAAAACTGATTCTCCAAGTGATTTGCGGTGATGGCAGGAGTGAAACTTTCTGCTTTACACTATTATTACAATTAGAGCTGAACACGACCAAACGCTTTCCTAGTCGAGTCGCACATTTGATATTAATTTAATTATCTAAATTAAAAAGAGAATGAAAATTCTGTTGATGTATTTCAAAAAAATCACAAAACTTATGAACTTGCAACATCAACACAGTATCAAGAATAATGGACAAACATACAGTAAGCGAGGTAATTTATCTTCCCCAGTCCCCACGAGCCTAATAGTGCAAATTTATTCAGGCAATCTAACATTAGAGTGAGTAGCTATGCTAAGTGGCTAACGTTAGGCTATTTACATGTTTTAAATTATAATTTTATATTTTTTTTATGTTTTTTAATATATATGATTTTATATAATTTCCTGCCTGACATATGTGATTTCTGAGTGTCGGCACTTCCTGTGGAGTTTGTTTTTTATTTCCCTGATACCTATCGACCAATCAGAATGTTGTCAATCAAGTCCCTGTTCAGACCTGACATTAACATGCGTCTCAGGTGATCCTATCACAAGGAGACAGCGCTACGTATGTCAGTTCACACCTGGCTTTAAAATGCATCTCCACATGCGTCTCCAGCGACCACTTGTGATCAGATCTCACTTCTCCACTTTATATGCAGTGTTGTTGTTTTTAGCCAGTCCCAGTTTGACAGACGAGTCCGTTGTCAATGTGTTTGTGTGAGAGAGAGAGAGAGAGAGAGAGAGAGAGAGAGAGAGAGAGAGAGAGAAGCAGAGAAAGCAGAGCTAGGAGGCAAATCAATATGCTGTGCACAGCTCTACAATGAAATCATGTTTTAGTCTTTTGAAATAGTAAAAAAATATATATATATATTTATGGTTGTCAGACTTTATATTCTGTTGGACATTGCAAATAATTCAATGCTGTGAGAAGTGTAACACTATTTTCGGCTCATTCATTCATTCAATGTGGCCCAGCGTTCACACTGCTAAAAGAATGTGGCCACATGGGATCCAGACCAGCTCCGATTGTGGTCTGAGTGATTGGATCCCAAATGTGTCCTCAATGAGTTCAGGTGTGAATGCACCCAAGATGCAGAGTTGGCCATTTGTGATCTGATCACGTGAGACAGACGTTAATACCAGGTCTGAACAGGGACCTCTTCTCATTGACTAATGCTGGGCAGCTCTAATCCCAGTAGTTCAGGTTCGGATTAGACAGAAAATTTAGAAAGGAAATGTTTAATTTTCACATCAATTGGGGGCTAATTATTATAAGTGTGCTCAGATGTGTTTACCTTCCACTGCAGCCTTGGCTTGGGGCCACCGGCAGATTAACACATGGATCTGTGGGAAGTGAACACCATTTAAGCCTCAAGTCTGTTGCACTTATGTGAGCAGTTCTCCGCCCTGCACACAGTGAATGGAGAGAGTTGATCTACCGATCTGTAAATCCAGTCCTCTGGCTGCATATATTTCTCCGCACTTGTCAAAAAGCACTGTTACTAGCTGAAGCCTACTTGGAGAGGTGGAAATTGAGCAACCAACAGAGGGGTCTTTTCACTCCCTGTGCCGCTGATCTATGTGAGAATGGAACAGAACTGAGTTTAATGTGTGGAAATAAAACTCTGGAGGCTGTTTCTTCCAGGAAAAGACTACTCCATCAAGTGCACACAAGGACACAGCACTGCGCAAATAATATGTCAGTGTGTCATCCCATAACACAACACAACATATAAACATGACACTCTCAGGACAGGAGTAATAGATGCTGGATAACATTAAACCTTTCAGTGTTCCAGTGCCTCAGATTTAATTATCTCAATGGGTGCACAGATTAATAAATGAAAAGCTTCATCTATTGTTCAGAGATGCTCGCTGTGAAACTTCAGGTAATTATTTTCGCTCTTTTGCATAAAAGAGTTAGGAGGTGGATTCTTCTGGGGTTTATAAGCACAGAAGGAGGGAAATGATGCAGAGAAGGTGAGCGAGGTGGGGTTCACCGAACTGAAATCGATCACATTTGCATGTAAATACATATGTAAAGGCAGGTGTTTGAATGAATTAAGCTAATGGAGTAAATTTGTCATTTATTTCTAGCAATGAAAATGAAATACACCACAAGTTTTTGCTGGTATCGCTGTGAGAATAGAGCTCAGCAGCTGCACAGATTCCACATTTGAATTCCTTTTGTCAAGAGATGCAGCATCACAAGAGATGACCTTTAAAGTCAGTTGAAAACAACTAAAGGATGAACAAAAGATTCCTGAAACGTGCATCATGTGAAGCACTTTCATCTCTGATGGTCGAGATGAAGAAAAACCTAAACGTGTGCACCTCTGACAGGCTGGCTGATGTAACCACAGAAACAACTGAGGACGTGGACTGCATACATCTCACCCGGTGGCCACCTGAGAGGAGAATCAAGCAGCCAATTACCTGCGAGTTGAAAGTCTGAGGTTTGATACCCCCGGCACTCCAAATGTGTGCTGCCTGGCTTAAGTGTCCTTGAATACTGAACCTTCAGCTTCTCCCTTGGGTTCAAGACTGCATTACAAATAACAACCAGACCAGGGCCCATTGGTATAAAACTTGGGAGTAAGGGAGCTGCGTGGAAAACCTTTCAGTGGCATTTAAAACTGCGAACCTGTTCGGTCAATGAGAGTGATGAGAAACAGAGTTTTGAAAAGTGGCATTTACCTTCAACACTTATTGTCCTCTGTCCTAAAATCTACAGCTGGACACATCCTTGACCCAACACAACAACTCTGAAGTTTTTCTGTCAGGATTTTGAAACTGAGACTGCCCTCGTTAAAGTGGCTAATTAAACAGAGACAGTGGCAAAATTCCAGTCACTGTCACTGGATCTCTGACATGGTTTTTGACATGATTGACCTATCATCAGACAGACCGGAAAACTTGGGAGAACTTTCTGCCACAGGACTGAACTGGTGACCACTTAGTGTAAAAATGCTAATTACACATCTAAGTGAACAGAAGTGACATTTGGCATTCCCCAAGGCTCCACTCTCGGGCCTCCAAATATGTTCCAATAGATGCAAAAACAACAAAGTATATTACTTTATCTATCTACTTATGTCAAGAGGTGGCTATGGTCCCACTGAGTAAGCTTTGAACAAATCAGGGGTTGGATCTGCTAAATTTTCCTCCGCTTAATCAAACAACTGTAATCTGGAGCCAAAGACGAACAATTACAAGTCAGTGCTAAGCTTTAACTGCTAATGACACACAAAACCAAGACAGCATCCACATCCACACAATCCCCATACTATTACCTTTCCATAAGAATGGGAAGATGAGAGGATTAATACTAATCTCAAATTTCTGAAATACAAGAAGTTAACCTACAGCCAGCACCTAGTTAGCGTTGCTTAGCTCTAAGTCTGGAAGCAGGACAGGCAGGTGTCCAAAGGTGTAAAAATCTGCCTACCAGAGGTTAGTAATTAAAATAAAAAGCTATTAAAATGTTTAATCTGTACAGAAACAAATAGAACATGTGGCTTTATGAGCTTGTCATCCTGCAAAAATAAAATAAACCCATAGTTTGTCAGTGCAAGCAGTTCATAACGCTGACTCCAGGAATTTACTGCACCAAGAAATTATGTGGGTTGTATCCTTCTGTAAATCACAACTCGTCTTTTATACACTTCAGATGTTTGCACACACAAACAAATGAGATATACCACGTTAATTAATGAGCTTTAGAGGTGCTGCGAGGTGGATTTTGTTACCTTTGAACAGAGGCAGGTTAGCCCTTTCTCCTGCTCTTAGTCTTTGTGTTTTCATATGCACTGTACAGACATGAGTCCTATCTTTTCATCTAACTCTGGTCAAGAAAGCAAACAAGAGTATTCCCCAAAATATAAAAATATTCAGACATGAAAACACCCATGTCTCTGCAGGATTTAACAAACTTGTCCATGCTTTTGTGATTAGTAGATCCGACCACTGTAATTGTGGTCCAGTTGTCAGATATCCAGCTCTCAGATCTTTACAGTGGCTTCCTGTGTTGGTTTGTAAAGCTCTAAAAAGGTTTAGGTTTATGGTTTAGGGCCAAAAAATATTTCTGATCTCACATCATCTGGGACAGATGTGTTTACAGATGTGCACACAGGGCAGAGTCTTTCTAAGACTGTGGTGGTTATGTATAGTGTGTTTTTAATATACAATGGTAACTTGTTCCAGTTTCTTGCACCACTTAATATAAAAGGAACAAGCAATTTAATATGTATTCTCCTTTTTAATCTGTATTATTCAATGTATCTTAGATTTTATTTAATCATTTTATTTTTAAATCTTATTGTGACTTTTTTACAGTTCATATATCTCATATATGTGTTCATATATGTGTTTATTTATGTCATATTTAAATTATTACCATGTTGAAAGGTGCTACTCAAATTGCTTTTAGTTTATGGGCGTCACTAATCCTGATTTTCAAAAGTCAATCATAAGAAACTTTATGTCACTGTGACATTAATATTGTTTGACTTCCTGGACTCCATACTTCCTGTTTCAATTTGAAATATCTCACCTGTTGTGTTCATTGTTTATTTTACTTCCTGCCTCATTGTGTTTCCCACCTTTTGTGAACAGTGTGACCCGCCCAATTAATTGCAATTGTGTCTCTTTACCTGCTTTGTTGATGGACTTTCATTCCTTGCCGCTCCAGATTGGATTTTGTTTCTCCATCGAAGTGAGACCTCTGTGTTTTTTTCTTTGTTGAATAAATCTCTGAAGAGCCTCAGATGGTGTGTTTTGGGTCCTGACATCCTTAAACCTGTAACGAACACAGCAGAGAGAGAAAACAATGTAAAATCCCAGATGTCATAGAAGATGTGCAGACACTGAGTACAGAAGGTAACAGAAGTGTGGAAGTGACCTCTTCAGGTAAAGTCATACTGAGGGGGAAGTTTAACAAAGGGAGAATGTCAAAAGCAAACTTTCCCCTCTGTAATACAAAGCATTTCACACCTACGTTTTTTATAATATATATTTTTATATATTTGGCCGTCTACAAAGCATCGAGTGCTTTACTTTCGTCCTTAACCCCAGAGGGTTTTTCTTTGCTCCAGGCACGAAAAGTTGAATTTCCAAGAAAATTACTGTCAAAAATCCTTTTGATGATTTTGTGCAACTTTTCCTTGATCCGCTCCCAGATGCACCTGCACCCGTTTGTGTGTGCCTGAGGAGCCTGAAGATTAGACAACTGGCTTAAGCAAATTGCTGCCATACTGCCCTTCAGCAAGGCATTTACCCTGCAACTGCAGTAGTGAAGCATGTAACCAGTATTTCAGCAGCAGAAATACAGTTTAAACCATCTCAGAACTGTTCTTTATGGAGCTATAAAGGCTGCTGCGGCTGTTGCAATGGTACGAGCCTAAAGAACCATTTTATGATGCTATATAGGGCTCGTGTGTATATATGGTCGGTTAAACACTGTAAATCCTCAGTTTAATACTGTGATTTAAAATGTGGGTTCAGCTTCTCACAGCAGAGGGCAGCAGTGATAAAATATTGATGGCTCATTAATATTTTCCCCAACTCTCCCTCTACAGTGTAATTTGAGGAGAATGTCTGAGGGTTTCCCGACCAACTCCTTCTGATGAATTCAACACCTTGAATATATGTTTGTATAAAAGATTTTTCTACTTTTAAATTCCTAATAAGGAAAAAACGGTGACTACTTCAATCCCATCATCCTGCCAGCGGTTCAGTTATTACAAACATGCAAATCTAAATTTATCAGTGCATCATAAATCATACAGCACGCTTCAAGTGTTGTAAACATGCAACATGAGGGGGCTAAACAAAAGGCAATTTCCCTGTTGTTTCCCACAGTTACATATATATCAAAATGTAGTCATATAACATATTACTTTTTTTTTTTATTCACAACAAATCCCTGTTGTGTGATCAAAAATTGTCAGACTTACAACAGCAGGAGATCACAAAATTTCCAATAACACTAAATACTGCATGTCGCAGTGGATTTTTGTGTCATTTATTCCATCAGTCCTAAACCCACTGTTCTGCACCGATTCCCACAGCTGGCTGCATCTCTGCTGTGAACTGGGATCAGAATAACTACCAGAGCCCTGTCTCTTAGCATCTTATCACTTATGGTAATATGAACACTGATGGTAGATTATGGGGTTAGTGAGGTAACATATTTCACCCAGTGGCTCAAAGTAATTTCAGCTACATAACTTCAGTAGCCTGACTTATGAACGCAAGCCTTTGACTTTTTTTTTTTTTTTTTTTAAGAAAAATGACATTTGCAAGCAATTCTACACTTCCAGAGAATAAATGTTTTTCTGCTGCATTAGCTCATCATTTTCACCCAACAGCTCTTTATGTGGGGTGGGGGTGGGGGGGGGGTTCAACAAAAAGAGTAATGCAATTACTACATGCCACATTTTCATTTGTCACTTTTGACATTTGCATAAATTCTATTAAAATACACAACTGCTGATACTTGACAAATTACGACAGATAATACAGACTTAACTGTCCTAGGGCACAGGAATAACATATGTGACATTTAAGCCTTTTATTTTTGTCAAAATTGCTTTCAAATGAATGAACTGTATGTTGTGTGATTATTGTGATCTATTAGTAACTTGGAACTTCACACACTGCTGCAGTTTATGGATGAAGTTGATGGATTTTGTGTCACTTCCAGCTGATGTTTTTTCTAGGGTTTATGTTAGCTGGTTTACTCCTGTGTGCCAATGAGAATGTTATTACTGTACTGTGTAAATGATGTGTAATCGACTAAAGAGCACTTATTTTTACAGGCTCCAGGTCTATTTGTTGGTTGTTGGACTCATGCCACCAGTCACACCTTATCTCAGCCCTGTGTTCTGGCAAGTTGTGCTACCTGTCGAGATTTGTTACTCGGCGGTTCTGCGCATGCGGTTTAGGGTTATTAGCATCTGCTATCGATTCGAGTTACGTTAGCATTTTTCGACAAAGCGGCAAAACTCGTCAGACCACCGGATATCGTGGCCCAGACTGGGTCGAGTCTTGGCCAGAGTCACATGTATAACAGCAGAAAGAAAAAAAGCACACTGGGAGCAAACAAACACGCAAAAACGTTTTCATACCTTTGGACGTCGGTTGAACCGGAAGGGGCGGGGATGACACAGAGCTAACGAGAGCTAGCTACATTCACCGTCCTCATGCGTTGATTGGGCAGCGTTGGCGCCAGTTTTAGCAAGATGGCGGTGGTATATAAAAATTCAATTCAACAGTAAGTGGTTGCAATTTTCCTTAAAAACGAAGAAGAAGAAAAATGGCGACAGTGAACCAACCATAACAAACCGCTGGTTCTTTTTACAGATGCGCGAGCAAAGTATCATCTCCTCTTCATCACGCAGGTCCCCAAACAAAACAAACCCTGACCCACCTGGTACCGGAGGTAAGTCTGACAGTGTCAGAGGTTTTGAGTTTACTGTCAAAGATCCTATTTGATTAGTAAGATGGTTCACTTCCATGGTAAAAACTTAGATGTAAAATAAATTAGTTGAATAGAACAGAAACATTGATCCATAGTGCTTTGTTTGGGAAGAGGGTCACTGAGCATAAATTTGAGACGCTGAATAAATGAATAAATTGAAAAGTGATATTTTTCTTGAATGATAGCACAAAACTGTGTGTAAAACTCAGTGCTTAAAGTTTCCACGCAGTGTGTGACACTGAAGTTTCAAGTACAAATTTTGACTTTTTTTTTTTTTCTGAATCTGATTGGACAGTGACAGTCCAATTGATAAGCAGAGTCCAATCAGAGGGCAGGAAGTTACATTCCTGAAATCCTGAAAGGTGTTGTACTTCAAACAGCTACATGAAGGTTAATTCTTTATTTTAAAGTTAAGGTTAGACTTTTTACGGTTTTTATGTTAAGTTTTGGGTTAGGGTCTTGAGAATACATTATGTCAATGAGGGGTCCTCACAGTTATAGAGAGACAAATGTGTGTGTGTTAGCAGTTGTCGGGACTCGGATATGGGTCTCGTCTTGTTTTATAATTTGGGAGAAATTAGTCAGTTAAAGGGACAATATGTAGATATTTTGTAAAAACGTTCAAACATCACAATGTTATATCAAAGACATTTATGTAGTGTTAACTGAGATATCTACTGAAGTTAGCATGCTAACTAGCTAGCTCCAGCCCGTTCCATCTCGTAATACCATTCTTTATTTCAAGAGATGACGGTGAGTCACTGTACTGTCCAGTCTGTCCTGATGATGAAGTAGTAACTGTACTTGTTATAGGCTATAAACCTGAAAACCTCAAGCACAGTTACTGGTGCTGCTGCTCTCCCTTGTGTTCCTTAGGCTCTTGTGGCTCATCCTCTACTCCTGCTGCCACTATGTCGTCCCCGCCTCCCTGACCCTGAAATCATCATCGTTGTCAGTCTAACAATAACTGAAGAAACAGCCTGCCAGTTACATGATCAGATTGCAAGGTAGACCTGTTAGCTGAGGTTAGCTCAATGTGACAGTTAGGCTTAAAACTTTGTTGCAAGTCCAGTCCTGGAACGTGCATGTAGCACACTCTCATGCGCACCCCGAATTACAAGCACACAAAGCGCCCAAACTTTCCTGTAATATGCTTCCCCACTAGTTGTTTGTAGTGTAAATTTGACAGTTGGACACTATTTGTTGTAAGAGAAACACAGAAAAAGAAAATGCAAACTTTGTGATATATACATTTTTTTAATTTTCATTTGTGGTAAGAGTAGTTTTCTGATCATAAACAGTCTGTGATAAATTCGATGTTACATTTTTAGATGTAGGCAATAAAGATGAAGTGATAATTGTGTAAAACAGGGTGATACTGGTACTAATTATTCAACAAAGCCAAATTCAAGCACAGGAACATCTGTTGACACCCCCACAGGGTGTTGGTGATGGTTTGTAAAGCAGAAGAGGACACATGAGTCCCAGAAGTTCCCACTGCTTTATTTTCTCAGTGGGACCATTAAAGTGTTAATCATCTGTAGACAGCATCATGAGTGCGTGAGGGAATGAATAAGTTTCATGATGTTCGTGAGTGACTTTCAGTGTTTGTGAAGTGCTTTGCGTCCTGTTTTTCTTCAACCACAAAGAAGAAGAGGGACCAGAGTCCAGTTCATCACATGCGACTGATTTAAATTTAATTACAGTAATAAATAAGCAGAATAAGTCACCACAGTGGTGGTCAAATGTTTTATATCAGCAGCAAACTAAACAAACATCTGAGGAGGTGTCAGTGAGCTGCCTTTTCTTTTCAATAAACCTCTGTCATGCTAAAAAAAACATTTCACAATTTAGCATTCACGCTAGAATGAAGAGAATACCATAACAAAAATGTTCAAACATTCAGAGTGTAGTTGTGAGACTGCTCTGGAATGCAATTGTTGCATTAGCAAGAATCACACACACACCTACACACCTACACACCTACACACAGGGAGCCAAACAGATGTGCAGGTGCAGGGCTCAGGCTGGTACATGTCTCATGCTTCTTCATAGTCTTCCACAGACTGTAGCTCAGGATGCTTAACCTTTGACCTCCACCTTCTGGCTCTGACAACCCCCACCCTCTTACACCGCTCCCCGCTGCACTGATGATGACTTTCCAACATGTTTTTAGTGTGAATGCATGCACATTTACACAAACAGACTCTGCTCTGTGCCTGGGAGAGGTCAACAGGTGCCGGTAGAAGCAGCGTCAACCAGCTGATCAGCACCTTTGGTGTAGTACTGTGTTTTGGCCAGCAGAGCGCAGTAGTAGATCTACATATATATATATGTATATATATACTGTATATATATACTGTATATATATATATATATATATACAGTATATATATATTTGTGTGTGTGTGCTTGTTTTATTGTATTCCTGGGGTCCAAAAACCTGGAGCGGACTATACTTTTGGTGTCTCACAGCTTTGTGGGAACCAAAAAGCTGGACCCACACAAGTTTAAATGGCTGTTTGAGGATTTGGTTCTAGGGTTAGGATTAGACTCAGGTTCAGGTTAAGGTAAAGGGGTACGTAATGTATTGTGTCAATGACAGGCCCCCACGAATATAGTAAGACAGGGATGTGTGTGTATGCATGTGTGTGTATTTGAAAGAATTCTACTTGCCCTTTGGCAATGTGTGTGTTTCTGATTCAGGCGTTTGTACATGTGTACATCTGCGCATATGTGTTTATGCTTCAGTCTGTCTGCACTCTGTGTGTGTGCGTGTGTGTGTGTATGTGTGTGTGTACATGGGGAAATATGTAAGGGACAAAACATTGCAGAACACATGTGGTGACTGTCTGAGGAGGAAAGGAAAGGAAAGGAAAGGAAAGAAGGAGGTTTTAAAAAGGAAAGGAACAGAAAGAAAGGAAAGGAAAATATGGTGTAAAAAGAGAAGAAATGGCAAAAGGACAACAGGAAATGAAATGACAAGACAGTGAGGAGATCAGAGGAGGAACGATGTAACAAGGAAAGAAAAGAAACAGGAGAAAATTACAGATAAGAGTAAAAAAGTGTGGAAGGAGACGAAGGGAATCGGTAAAGAGGTAAAGACAGAACAATGGAGAAACAGAAACAAAGGATTAAGTCGGGTCAGTCTGGCCTGTCATCCCTCTGTAATCACGGCTCCATATGTGAAAAACCGTGAGGGAAGAGAAACAGAGAAGGAGTGAGAGAGTGAGAGAGTGGAAGAGTGGAAAACTTAAAATCCAGATGAAAAACAAAGATATAAATGCAGAGAGGGAAACAAGGGAGGGATTATTAGTGGAAGCTGGTTTGCGGCGGCGTCCAAAACAAACCCACAGGCATTCCCTCTCTTACCGACAAACATCTTTTTTTATTTTGTCTCCACACCATTCAATAAATACAAAATACAAACCAGCTCCATATTCATAAACGACAACGATAGAAAATCCATAAAAATATTACTTAATTTGAAACAGAAATAGGAACAATCGAAGCAGAGAAGCAAATGAGATCAACAGGAGGTGAAGACGAAGCTCGTGTTTGTTAGTGTCACGCTGAGACGGCAGCAAGTCGAGACAAACTTCTCCCCCAGTGAAACACCCCTGATCCTTACGCCGACACGAGTGATATCGAGTGGAACTATATTTTTACAGCTAATGTAGTAACAGCATTTTTTTAAGTTTATTGTGTTTCTTTTGTATTGCTGATTAGTCATATTCTTTTCTGGTTTTTAAAAACAATAAAAAAAATAAAAATAAAACACATACACACATCAACACTCACACATTCACACAGTCTAAGCAACACTTTCCTGACTACGTCCAGTGAGAGCGATGAGAGCTACAGTAGCTATGGCTGCACTTCAAGAAGAAGCCCTGTCAATGAAATACAACAACAACTCGCACAGTCTGACCGACATTCACCATTTTAAAATCCAGCTCCCAAACATCAACAGCACAAGAATCCCATTCACAACAATCACCAGCTGTGTTTTTTGTTTGTTTGTTTGTTTGTTTTTTTTACATATATATCTATATCTACATCTACACCTTTTGTCCTGTTGAGCTGCTGTGAAAAAACTGAGAAAAAATAAAAAAGAATCCAGCAGAAATGAAAGGCGGGAAGCAAAAAGGCAGCAGGTTTATAAAGTCTGGTTGGTCCTCTTCGTAGCTTCATCCCTTCATTCAATGAGTCTGTTCATTTTATTATTATTTAATATTCCTCTGTCTCCGCTCTTCTCTGTTCATTACAATCCTGAAGCTGATAACGGGGGTGGGTGGGTGGGAGGGAAGACCCAGTACGGCTCTGGGTTCGGGTCCATCTGGGAGGGTGAGGGTTTCAATGGGTAGAAATGGTAGAAATGGGTTTTTCTGTGTATGCGTCTCCCCACAGATCAGTGTCTCCAGGTTCGTCTTTTGTCTGGAACTTTCATCATCAGGTCGTCTTCCTCTTTGGAGTCTGTGGGGAAACAGAAAAATCCAAATTAAGACACGAGCAGTAAGATGTTTGTGTCGCGTTGATACCGGTGGTTAGCTTCAAATGTTTTAGCCACGTTAGCAGCTACCTGAGGCAGCTCTTTGTGTGTGGGTGTGTGTGTGTGTTGCTCACCAACACATTCAGGACAGCATGAGCCCTCTGGACGGGTGATGTTGGAGCAGGTCAGTACTGGACATTGCTTCCTCTGACACTTGGTCACACCGTGCTGTGGAAGGAGGAAAGAGAAAGGAAGGAAGGAAGGAAGGAAGGAAGGAGGGGTTAAAAAGAGACACTTTGAGGGTACGACAGGAATCATGTAAAACTCGAGATCACAGAGTTTCTTACACCATGACAGGAGTGTCAGAATAAGAGGAAGAACAGTCTAGACTGTACATTTATCCAGAAACTAGTCGATATCAATCTGATTGATTGTGAAAAGAAGATTAATTTAGTTTTATTATATCACCTTATAAAGTTTATACATGTTAGAAAACTGTTGGTTTACGGTGTGTTTAAGTCTAATAATATCCGCTCTTAGCTGATTTGGTTCACATTGATGAACTAAAGATAATTCTCTGTGGTGACAAAACGTTTCACATTACACATAGTTATTTCTTTGTATTTGCATATAAAAAATATTGATTACAGCAGCTTTAAATCTCAATTAGATCAAGGAGGCTTCTTCCACGAGTTCAACATATTTGCTGAAGTGGTGGCTTCAGTATCGGAGCGCTTTTATTTTGTTAGGTTACAAGAATTTAGTTTGAACTCTGAACTGTGATCTGTGTTCTAATGATCTTTTTAAAAAACATCAAGCGATTTCAATAATCACTAATTTACATTTTATTTCAGGTAATTGCAGCAGTATTGTAATGTGAGCGGTACTCACGTCACACCAGCAGTTGATGCACTTCATCTCGCCCATCGGCGGGACCCAGGGATGCCAGTTGTCACTGTTCTGGTAATAGTTCTTGCCGAACTTGCAGTGGCGGGGGCCGTCGGCCTGCATCATGTCGCTGTGCTCCAGGCCCGCCGCCGTCCTCTCCTCCTCCGGACACTCTTTACAGCAGTCGGAGGGGTTACGTCTCACGGGATGACTGCAGGTCAACACGGGACACGTCACCTTCTCACAGTGCACCTCCCCTGTAGATCCCTGCGAAGAAGAAGATGATGTAGCATCAGCAGCAGATTTAGATTAGCTGACTTATTCTTTTTTTTCACCCCCCCCCCAGACAAATAGTTTGAAAAGTCTGAACAATCCCCAAGAAAGAACTGATGAGAAATGTATTTATGCCCCAGTTTCTTTGGAGTCTAATACAAGATAAATGATCCATTAAGGGCTTTTGGAAAGTAAATCCAGCCAGATGTGAGTTGGTTTATTGGTGTATATTTACCTTGCAAGTACAGACAGCACATTTAATGTAGCCAAAGGGAGGTACAAAGGGATGCCATGTGGTTCCAGGGGCATGCATCTTCTGGTCTCCTTCAAAGTAACAACCTGAGAGAGAGAGAGAGAGAGAGAGAGAGAGAGAGAGAAAGAGAGAGAGAGAGAGAGAGGGGAAAAAAAAGGTTACTGAGGACAGTCAGTAAGAAAATGCCTGAATGATTCAGAGTTAACTTTAAACTGTAGGCAGAAATTCAAAGAAAGAAGCACAAGTATGAAAAAACACAATAAAAGAGAAAAAAAGAGGGCTTCAGAGGAAAAACGAAGAAGAAGAAGAAGAAGAAGAAGAAGAAGCCAAGTCGGAGACTGGGGGGGGTGGGGGGGGTGGTACATACCTTCAGGATGTTCTTCCACTCTCTCTGGAGCTTTCATGTCCTTGGGCTCCTTCCTCTCTGCGCAGGAAAAAGGAAATGGAGACATAAAAGCAGAATTAGTTTTCAACTTTATGATTTCTGCGGGGAAAACTGGGATTTCACCCAAAAGGGATAAAAACGTCCACAGAAAACCAAAGGACTCAAATCAGCATATCAACTATAAAACACGATACGGCAAACACTGATACATCTCATGTGCAGCTTAAAAAAAAAAAAAAAAATCTCTTGAGGGTCTCACCGTCACACACGGGGCAGCACTTGTCCTCAGGCTGGATGGTCCTGGAGCAGGTCAACACCGGGCAGATGACTGGATCACAGATCACCGTTCGCTTCTGCAGGGAAAAATGTGAGTTTTATTTGTGACAAAACATGCATCATTGCTGATCAAACCTCTGAAGGTCGACGGATGTTTCTGTTAATATATTCGCCATAATACGGAGGAGAAATATGGTTTGAATGTTGTTAAAATCTGTTGACTCTCAACTTTCTGTTTCCTCGAAGCAGGCCTCTAAAATTTGATATGATATTGATATTACAAAATCCAACTTGAAGCATTTATTAACATTTATCTGCAAGTTCACTCATATATTGCACTATTTATTATGAACCTAAGACTTTGGTAAACTCATTTCAATTCATCCACATCAGTAAAGGTTCGTTTTCCACCAGAGATTTGGAGAATTTCACAAACGGGGTTTCAGTTTTGCAGCATTTGGGCCAAATTATCTTTCTGCAGACAGCGCAAAGAGGATGAAGAAGGGGCCTCATTATAGAAAGAGCTGAGATTGTTCTGAAAATTGTGATATAAACACTTGGGGATGATGTCATATGCAACCTTTTAAATGTAAGAAATGAACCAGAAATCGAGAAAATACCCTTCGACCTCGGAGGGTTTTAAACCAACACTCGGTTGCTGCCTCTGTTTGTCGTCTTTACCTGGCAGCTGCAGGAGAAGCACTTGTCGTAGCTGGGCGTCCAGCGGGAGCCGTGAGCGTGGTGCTGGTTCTCGAAGAAGCAGGTGTGAGGGTCTTTCTTCAGCTCCTCCGGGTCCTTCACAAAAAGGTCGTCAAACTCGGCCTCATCCACGTCCCCTCTGGTCCCGAACTCACAGTTGTTCGGCACGTGGACCTGGAGAGAGGAAGCGTGTCGGGGAAGAGGAAAGAGAGAAGAGACGGTTAGGACATCGGAGATTCGTCGGACACACCTTGACTGCAGGCAGGTATCAAGCTGACTCGTTAATTGTTCCTAAGTGAAGCGTTTGTGCGCGCCCGCAGCAGATGGCTGTTTATGTGTCGGACCTGTTTGCTATTAAAACAGCTGGACCCCGCTGAACAAAGAGCTCATCAAACCGGTGCACCTGCGAAGCTGCAAATAGGTTTGTGGGCGAGTGTGGTCTGCGTTTGTGTGTTTTCTGAACCCCAATAAAACTTCTTACTTTTCAACAAAGTCTCCGCAGGCAGACAGCACCTGCCAGTGAAAGTGTGTTTGTGTGGGCCAGTGAGCGATAAGTGAGCAATCACACAGACACATAAACACTCAGATGGTTGAAGGAGGCCCAGAGGACTCCTCTACTCCTCCTCCTCCTCCTCTTCTTCTTTCTTTAATCTAATCTTCTGATTTAACATGTTTAGGATCTGGGAAATCTGCAGAGTGGGAGTGAATTTGTTTTTGTTTTTTCTTTGGCTTGGCTCTGAGACGCTCACAGTTACATGATGCAACAACTTTAAAATTTAAAGACATTTGTTTTAATTTAACATTAAACTGAAATTGCAAATGTGTAATTGTCTTCGGAGCTAATAGCATCAAAATGTCATCAAAATTTTATTGTGTTATGCTTGATTAAATTGTTGTTTTGTGGGCATCGTGTGGCGTAGTGGTCTAAGCAGGCACCCCCCCCCTCCTCGCTGCAGTCGGCCCCGGTTCGAGTCCCGCATCGGACGGCCCTTTACTGCATGTCATTCCCCATTTCCTGTCTCTCTCTACTAGCCTGTCCAATAAAGGCTCAAAAGCCCAAAAAAAATGTACTTTAAAAAAAAAAAATGTTGTTTTGTGATAGTAAAAGTTTTTCTGCCTCCTTTCCAATGGTTTCAGGATCTGTGGCTCTAAAACCTCTGGACTCTCAGAGCTCAGGTGACGGACGCTGCCTGTTCTATTTTACAGGAGAAACTGCCTCAAATTAAGAAACGAATATATGAAAACATCTAAATAAATAACTAAACCTTTGTGAAGAAAGAAATGCGTGACCTTAATAACTTCACTTATGGTGAATACATGTGGATAAACGTGTTATTCAAATGCGTAAAATGAAAGTAAAGTGTTGGTTTTGTGGCTTTTCTTCACATACCCGTCCTCGTATTTCTCCTCGGGGGTTGAGCTTGGTGCTGACTTGAATGAAAGCTGTTCCCTGGTCCAGGTGTCGCAGTAATTCAACACTGATGTCCTTTAATACTCCCTGAGCCTGGAGGAGAGGAGAGGAGGTGAGGATGTGTTTCCAATGCGATTTATTTAAAGTATTTTCTGTACATCTGTGCATCTAGTTTCTCTGTGTTTACACCCGTGTACCTGTGATCCATAGAAGCCGGTGAGCAGCCTCTTGTGCGCGGCGGTGCTGTCGTCCATCTCTCCGATCTCAGCCAGCCCGTGGAGGTGGGCGTTCACGGCGAGGTCGTCGGCCCTGCTGAGGCCCGCGACGGCGATCTCGTAATGCAGGTGACACTGCTTGTCCACGGACACCCAGGCGTGCCCGGAGGCGCCGGTTCTCACAGGCGGAGACACGAAGTGACCGGCCAGAGGCGTGGGCAGCTCTGAAGGAGGGAGAAAATGAAATAAAGCGAGTTAAAGTGAGAGCGGATCCTGCACATTTATAAAGCAGTTCCATGTGTTTTCGTGTGTTTCTTGAATTTCACAAAACTCCTTCCCACCACAGCCCCCTCCTTCCTCCCTCCCTCCCCAGCTTCCATCACTCCTCACCGTGTCTGGGCGCCTCCAGGCCGCTGTAGAGCAGAGCCTTTATCTGCCCCCTCAGCTCCCCCTCCTGGCTGTGCGCCGTGGCCACGTTGATGAACAGCTCGTTCTGCAGCAGCATGTGGATGTGTCGCGCCTCCATGCGGCTCCAGCTGCCCGCCGCCTGCCCCGTGGCCTTGCTGTACTCCGGCGTCAGGTCGTACAGCACCGAGCGCTTGTTACGCCGCCTCGGCTTCAGCTCGATGGTGAGGCCGACCACGTCGCTGGTGAGACCTGCAACCTGAACCTGGAGGAAGGAGGTGAGACATGAAAAGGTTACATCCCCTCCGTTTCGCTTCACTTGGACGTTTGAAATTCACCGTGATGTGAAACCAGAAATCTGATTTCACATTGGTCTGCTGAGGAGGGAACGTTTCTCTGTGCTTACTTTAACTCTGAGCGTAACAACAAGGATTTGTGACACTGCAACAGGATTGGAAGTTGTCGTGGTTCAAAATGTCACTCAACACAAGTGCGATGCAGAAAACTAAAAAGTACGTGCATGATGAGAAATTCTGCATTTTTCAATGAGGGAGAAGCAGATGTCATTTTAAGAATTTTTAACAAGGTAATTAAACTTTTCTGTGGAAAATCAGACACAAATTATTACTCAAAGCTTAGTTTTATAGGTCTGAAAACGTGCCTGGAGGGGTTGTTTAACTAGAGATTAGTTATGGGTATGGGTGAGTTTGATTAGTTTAATTTGACATCTGTAAAAAGGGAAATTAATTCAATGTTTCTGCCTTGTTTTATCACTGTTTGTTCAGTTTAATCCCAATTATTTTTAAGGGTTAGGGGTTAGAGTCCAAGTTTTTTACTGTAAGATTTAAGTTTTTCTGGTGGAAAATTGGGTTTCCAACAAGGTCACGCCTCTACGACACAGTAAATATGACAGTTTTACCACAATTAACCTTACAGGTGGGACATAAGAATAAATAATTACAGTGGACTTTTGTTCATCTACTGAATCCCCCAAAGAAAGTCTGATAAACAACAATCTCCCTCCTAAAAGTGACCATGACCTCACCTGGTAGTCCAGCGTGCCGTTGTCGTGGAGGTTGAAGATGGCCGATCCCACGCCTCCCGTCTTCCCCGGCGTCAGTGCATCACCGCTGGACATCACACTCTGAATAGCTGAAACAGACAAAGACAGATTATTATAAAAAAAAATAGAAATAATAAAAAAAAAAAAGCTCATTCCCGCTCACGTTACTTATCTGAAACCCATCGCTTCTCCCCTCGGAGTTTCCCTCCTTTAAACTGTAGTGGAGCCTGACAGCATGCGAGATGAGGCAACGATTTCATGTCATGTTAAAAATTTGCTGGTCGGTTGACGGAGGGGACGTTTACATTCCCTCACGTTCTGCAGCCACACACACACACACACACAAACACACACACACTGAAGCCACATGCCCATAAAGTCATCCCTTCACCGAGAGAGAGTCATTGAGGGGACAGATTCAATTGAAGCACTAATCAGGAGGCGTTTCTGCTTGTGTAATTGTGTGAGACCTTGAGCCAAAAACATACATGTTGAAACGCTGACTGGTGCACACACACACACACACACACACACACACACTAAAAACCCACCCAAGGTTAAGCCTTAGAATGAGGTAACCCTTGTTGAATGCAGTAGGCTTACAAAGATTGAGCTGAGAGGACAGGAGGGAATGAGTAACAGAGACGGACGAGAAAAAAGTGCCGAGAAGAATTTTTTGAAATGACACGGAGACAGAAAAAAGCCAGAGAGGAGGAAGGACGCCAACGATACACACAAGACGAGGTGAACCGAAAGAGCGAAAGAGAGGGAGGAAAGGAAGGAAAGGAGTGTGTTAGGTTTGAATTCTTCACACATAACGTCAAGCTGTTAATCACAGCAATGGAACACCAGCATGGAGAGTCAGGTCCAGCAGACTGTGACCTTGGCAGCACCAGTGTGTGAGAGAGCATGTGTGTGTGCATGTGTGTGTGTGTGTGAGAAAGATTTTTTTTTTTAAAAAAACATCTTTATGCATATTTGCGTGTGTTTGTGCGCACATATTTGTTTCGTGTTGTGCAATGAAAAGTGTTTCATGGCGCTGGTGTTCGATGTTCATGTTCAAGTATGCATCCCGTGAAAAAAGACCATGTGTGCGTGCTTTTTACGGTTTCAGGCGATTGGGCTGTCCACAACATTCCTGAAACTACTTGTCTTTCCGTGTCTCTCTCTCACACACACACACACACACACACACACACACACACACACACACACACACACACACACACACGGACATGCATACACAGTCTTGGTGGGCCACCAAGTCAAACAGAAGGTCTATAAACATGGTTCCCCCCAGCGATAAGACTTGAAAGGATGGAGACAGGAAGAAAAAAAAAAAGAAGTATTTATAGAGGACAATGACAAAAACAGCCACAGATGCACGAACACAAACCAACTGCGACGCGAAAGCACATTCTTAGCGACCGCCGTGTTTGTTGCATCTACTGCGTCGAGCAGCGACTCGCTGAAAGCTTTCATGTCTGTCACCCGTGTGAAGGTAGTTTGTTAGCACGAAGGCGGGAGGGAAAGGAGGGGGGGGTTCACTTACTGTCACAAGATTTCCTGCCGGTGATGAATCCGGAGATTTGTCGGGGATCCTGGTCCTCTGTCGCCACGGCGATCTCCAGCTGACCGCGAGAGAGCCAGAAGAGTTCGCGGCTGTTCAGGTCTGTCAGCACCTCAGCAAAATCTGGATCCTGCACAGATTGAAATAGTTAAGATACAAAGCTCTGTTCCAGTGTGAACAAAAATCTTTTCAGCACCAGAAATTTAAGTTTTATATTGACAACAACGTAATTAAAGCTCCATATTTTCTTCTTCTCCTGTGTTTTATGTTGAAGTGTTGATCCATAAGAAGATATATTTGTGGTTTTAAGAACCAAAAACCATCTTGATGTGGTTTTCCATCTCCTCTCTCAGGCTTCTCTCTGGAGCTCCAGTAACAACAGGTCAGTGAGCCAATCAGAAGAGAGGAGGCTCTAAGCCTCTCTTCTGATTGGTTGACTGTTTTCTGAGTGACTGAATAAAAATTTAGCAGATTTCAGGTAAAAACACTCAGAGAAACCAAATCCTGCAAGGTTTGGATGGTGGGTCCGGGTGGGCGGGGTTTAGGGCATGACTGACTGCCTTGTTGTGACATCACAAAGTTACAGGAAGTCCTGACGGCTGGTTTTAAGGCTCAGTTTCTGAATACAGGCTGTGTGCATTTCTCTGTGGACTGAGGCTTTGATACTTTCACAGTATTAATATAGAACCTAGAGCTGATCTATAATCACACTACACATGGACAGAGACCTTTAGACGATATGAAGCTTTAAAAAAAAAAAAAAAAAAAGGCAGAGCAGATTTGTTTCCAACTAAATTGAACTTGTCACATCAGTTTATACTAAACAAAAACAAGCTGAGCCCCAAGAGCAAAATAGATCCCAGGACAGTAAAGTCTCCTCTTGATGAGATTAATTCAGCAATCACAAAAGCATCACAATGTCAGAATCCATTACAGACACTGACAGTTGTGTTACATAAAAAACACAGATTTTAAATCACCGCGCTCATAAGTGCATGCCTGAACCCTGGGCAAAAAATATGGCCCGCATTGCCTTAACACGTTTCATATTGAGTAGAGTTTAATTTCAAGCAGGCCCGACTGGACTCTGGCAGGAACGGGACGTTGAGAAATGCTGGATTAATAGGACAGATGTACGAGCGTGTTGAAGAAATGTTACTTTTATGACCTCGGGGCCTCGGTTCAATATAAATATACATGTACCATAAATCCACACGGTGAGGAGCCAAAACAGAGAAGGGGGAGAGAGAAGGGGGAGAGCGAGGGTGACTTGTATTTGGGAGAATGAATGGAGAGAATAATGAGGGAGAAGTCAGGCGAGGAAGGATATATTGGGGTCTTGTGTAAATCAGGCAGAGCTGTAACACTGTCAGGATTATTGGTCCAGTAAAAAAAAAAAAAAAATGACTTCACACATTTTAAGAATCAAATTCTTGTCTATGTGTGTTTTTTTTTTTTTTTAAGAGTCGCATCACTTTCAGCTGAGAGCGCTGCGTGCTACAGGCCGCCGTGACTCAGCCGGACTTGGGGGATGAGTCAGCGGTTTGGTTTCGGCGTCTCGCTCGGGGGACACTCGCAGAGGTCGTGTTTGCCGAGCTCAAACCTTTCACATATTTTTCACGGACAGTCTCTCTCGGCGCTCGGCTTGAAAGGAGCGCATCGGCCCTTCATGCAATTCCTGGCAGAATTAAAAACAGACCCGCTTTTCATCACTCCTCCTCCTCCTCTTCTTCCCTCCTTCCTCCCTCCATCCATCTCAGCCCACAGACCACTAACCACTGACATGTGTGCGGAGTGTGTACGCAGTCCATCCCCTCCACCTCCCTCCCTCCCCTCTTTTCCTCTGTGTCTCTCATCCCTCGCTCACATCTGTCTCCTGCAAAAAGCTCCGCTCACACACTTTCTCTCCTCTTGTTATCCCTCCCCGTGTCACTCTTCTCTCCATCCATTTCTTCTTCTTGACACGTCTCAGGTTAGCTAGCTGTGATCAGAGCGGCGGCGGCGGCGGCAACAACAGCGCTGGGGATGTGGTGACCAAACCACATCCGTCTCTCGGAGAGGAGAGGAGAGACGAGGAGAGGGGGGGGGGGGGGGGGGGGGGGGTGTTGCTGTGTCATATGTTCCTAACCGACGACAACAACACTGCTCCTCCTTCACTCACTGCTCCTCCTTCACTCACTGCTCCTCCTCCTCCTCCTCCTCCTCCTCCAAGATAACACTTTTCCCTAAAACCTCACCACTTACTTCACGTGTTGATCAGCTGTTTTTTTTTTTGTTTTTTTTTTTTCCGAAACAATTTGCAGGAAATACGAAAAAAAATATTGGCGGCCATCTTGAAAAGCCGGTGTTTATCAAAGCGTAGACTCAGAGGTAAATGTGTGTCGTCACTCACGTGAGAGGTGATGTTGGCTCGGATCTCTCTCAGGACGTGTTGGCGGTACACGAGCTGCACTCGGATGGGCACCACAAGAGGCTCTGATAGGAGAGAGAGAGAGAGACAGTTCTCATCAATACTTACTAATAATCAACTGTTCAAATTCAATGATTGAAGAAGGTTTTAGAGGTTGAAGGTGCATTTTGTTTCTTTTTCTCGTACCCCTTTTTACAAAGGGATTTGAGATAGAAAGGCACACCCCACTTTTTGGTTTTATTTATCTGGATTGGTTTCATTCATTCAATCAATCAATCAATCAATCAATCAATCAATCAATCAATCAATCAATCAATCAATCAATCACTCATCAATAGGACTTTACTTGTTTAGCACACAGAATAAAAGCAATAAAAAAAAACAACCCCACACTCACACACACACACGCCCAACACATTTACACTTAGAACAATAAATGACCAGGTGATAAATAAAAACAATAGAAATAAGACAACAATAACAGGAACTGAGGAAACGCTGAAGACCGGAAATCAAAGATAACGACAGGGTGATAAAGATGAAATAATAAAATACTAAAACAGAGGAGATGTTTGGAAGTGAGTAAAATCAGAAACAAAAGTAGAAATAAAATAAATAACCAGAAATAAAAGGAAGGTATTAAAAGGAAAATAACTTCATAGAATAAAGGACAATTTTATGCATTATTTATTTACTTTTTTAACTTTTTGTATTTAACTTTATTAGTATTTTTTGGATGTCTATGATTTAAATTTGCTTCATTGCTTTGGTTTTATTTGTGTTCACTCATTAGATTCATTACTTTTGGTTTCACTTGAGTCCCACAGGAGGATTGGATGGAAAAGGTCTTAAGAAACCATCATGTTGTTTGAACGGATCATGAAGTAAAAATAAAGAAAAAAAGGATTTCAAATAAATGAGGGTGTAATTTATAATGATCCCAAAAGCCCAGCTTGTAGTTTTTAAAAGGAGGAATGAAAGGTCAGTGTTTGTTGTGACAGCTTGTGACCTTTTGTGACCTTAATGATCCATCCTCGGGTTTCTCTCCGTCTTAAGCGTCACCGTATTCTCTTTTCCCGCCGCCCTTCTCTCTCACCTTTGTCTTTGTGTGTGACGAGTCCCTGCAGGATGAGGATGAAGTGAAGGTTGTTCTCTGTGTCGCTCAGCGTCAACATGGCGATGCCTCCCATGCCTGAATTCTCCTGCTCGGATGTCAGCGTTGAACTGAACGTCTCTGCACATGAGACACACGCACGTTTAACATACTGAGTTGTCTGTATTCTCTTACAGTTTTATTATACAAATCCTCCTCTGTAAACAAAGCCCTCACTTTTGCACTACATTAATCCACGCGAGGCTTTTTAAGATTACATGAGAATGTATACAATTATACTGATTTGTAAATATTGAGTTTATTGTGTGCTGCAACACAAAAACAAAGGCGTGCAGAATATTACAAAATGAAATGCTAGAATATCCTGCATGCACACGCACCAGCGAACAGAGCTCTGTGTTTGATGATCTTCCCCTCCACCTCCTCTCGCCGGCTCGTCGACGTAGTCATGCGGATGCGCATCTGTTCAGACTGCAGCTGTCGCATTAGAGGCTTGGCCAGGTTCTTCCACACACCACAGATCTGCAGACACACACACACACACACACACACACAAACAGGCAGGTGAAGCGAAGACAGGACTGTACATGGGCGCAAACAGACACAGACAACACGCGCACATCTGCTAAATACATCAAATCATGTGATCGCGCTCTCAACCCCCAACCCCCCCACCCCGAGGCCGCAAACGTTAACCATAAAACCGCGACTTCTTCTCGACAGCGGAGGGAAGAAATGTGGCGGTGTGCCGGCACCCCATAACTCAAGAGTTCAGGGGTAATCTCCATTTTAATTAGCGATACTCTCTCTGTCCCCCCGCTAAGCGGTGATGTAACGTGTGAAAAATTCTCCCTTTCCAAAAGTTTTTGCTCCAACAAACTCCCTCAACCCCCCCACCCCCTTCCTCCTTCCTCCTTCCTCCTTCCCCCTCCTCCTCCTCTTCCGTTTTTTGTGCCAGAGTGTTTTCTCTAAGGTCCTCCGGTGCTTGACACTGACATTTATCTAAAAATAATAATAGGCCAGTTTCTGGGACCTGTATTTAGGGGGCTCCCGCCTCGCTGAGCAGAGTGTTGGGGTCTGAAATGCAATGAGGAGATGTGTGTATTTTGGCAGGAAATGATGTGTAGTGATGGAGGGAGCGTGTGGACCTGCATGAATGGGTACTACTGTTACACCAACATATTAGTTTTCTGATTTATCAGGATAATATCTGAGCTTTTTTTTTTTTTATTAAACCGCAGTCTTGTTCATGTCAAACCTGATGGTGAGCGAGTGTCGACGTTAACCGCAGTCACACAATCAGAGTTTACGATGTTTACAAAGAGCCAATGAAGCACAAGGAAGGAAGTGTCAGTGTGTGTGTGTGTGTGTGTGTTTATCATTTGTTATTGCAGGGCGAGTTACGAGAGACGAAGTCAGATTTTGAGCATGTGAGACCACTTATCATACCGACACTTCATCTCTCTCTCTCTCTCTCGCTCTCTCAGGAAATACACAGATACACATGCACACGTAACAAAAACAACACCAACGGAAGAAAGATTATTTTCTGTTTATGTGACAGTGGCTCTCACCATGTCTGACTGTCCCTTGGGAACCCTGTACTCAAAGGCAGTGGTCCCATCTGAATCCAGGAAGACTATTTTACTTGGACGGCTCATTCTGCAAAGTGAAGGGAGACAAACAAAAAGGGAACATATAGGTTAATAACTCCGTATTCTTACCTTTCAAACAGCAGAAAAATCAGAACATCTTCAGTTAAATTTGCTGCTCTAAACTCTTCCAAGTTTGTTTTCAGATAAACGCTCGAGGAGCCGGGAAGTCAGGATGAGCGGCGCTAAATTAAAACTCAAAAAAAAAGAAAAATTCATTCAGAGCAGACATTTCAGCTCCGGCAGACGGTGTGTTTTACCTCTGGTATGTGATGGAGAAGGCCAGGCTGGTTCGGGTGAGAGAGAAGCGAGCTCTGGCAACACCACTGGAGCTCCATGAGTCTGTACCTCCCGTCAGCACGGCTACAAAATCTGCAGGAGGAGGGATTTAAAGATATTTTAAACACATGCCATAATAAGCATTCCTGTTTTTTGTTTGTTTTTTTTTTTAATGTTGTGCTCCTTGTGTTCGTGGTGTGTCTCAACTGTCTAATAAAGTGCTGCTGCTCACCGGTGCGACTCTCCCCGGGCCCCATGTCCTCAGAGCTCAGGTAAGATCTGTCATTGTAAGATTTGTGGAGGTCGTCCTCCTTCTCTTTGCCCTTCTCATGGAAATACTCAAAGCTCTCCAGCACAGAGTCCGTCTGCTTCTTGTCATCATCTGCAGAAGGGAAAAGGAAAACAGTTAAATAAGCCCAGATACCTGCTGAACACTCAGAAATATAAAGCAAATATATAGAGTAGAGTAGATGTTATACACCGTGTGCAGTTTGCCAGTATATATAGCTGTTGTTGGCCTCTGGTTACTCACCTAAATCAAGTCTAATTTGATCTGATTTTGTACAAATACGAACATGTTTTATTCGTTTTCAATTTTCTGGAAGGAGCACCGTTACCGCGAGTGCTTTTCTCATTTCTGGCAAGATAAACCATGTGAACCCAAACATTTCAAAACACATTCTGCTCCAGTCGCTCTCCAAAGTCTGGTGCACAAATGAGACTAAAAGCAGCGGCTGTGCACTTCTTTTTTTTTTTTTTCCTCCTCGACTATGTTTTGAGTAAGGATAAAGAGTGTGAAATGCGCGGACGAGGAATGATTTAGAGGATGTCAGACGCCAATTTCAAGCCAGTGGTGAAGGTTAAAGTCCACTCCCTCTCTCTCTCTCCCTCTCTCTCTCGGCCAGGGGTAACTAGCTGGGGTAGTTTCTTGCAGCTGAAACAGCTTAAGGAGAATTGGGAGTGACGCTGGTGTGCGATCCCAACAATGACCCGCTGTTCCACACAAGCTGCTGAGCATCCTGACGTCATGCAGTGTCGGACTGGCAGCGGCGGGCCGGTGGACCGCCGGTGTCTTTACCCTCTCTCTCTGTCTACCTGTCATTCCAGGTGTGTGTGTGTGTGTGTGTGTGTGTGTGTGTGTGTGTCTGTGAGAGCGTGTGTGCACGCCAATCACAAACGAGAAGTTTCAATCCTTTCCGACACCCCCCTCCACCGCTAACACCCCCACCCCCCCCCCCACCCCCTCAGCGATTAACGATTAAGTCCAGGGATGAATTTCTGTCCCGGTCCAACCCTGATGTCATGTGTACACCCCAATGCTTTACACACACACACACACACACACACACACACACAGTAACACATGGTCATTCAGCTGAATACACCATCATGATCTTGAGAAAGAAAACCACACATGGCCTCTTAGTCAACTTTATTCCTCCAAAGTTGTTTTCCAAGGAGCTCAGCTGGGTGTCTGCTTTCTTTCTTGGTGTCTGATTCTCACACTCACACACACACACACACACACATATATATATATATATATATATATAAATGCCACCCACACATCTCAGATCTCATCATTCACTCACTCCTCTGCTCCACTGGGCACGCTGAAGGGCTTCTGGGCAACGTCACTCTCACTTCTCCCCACTTAGCAGCACTTGTATCCTCAGGTGCACCAGTCATTACACACACACACACACACATACACACACACGCGTATATATAAACACACAAACATCACTTTCCATCACTTACACAAACATACTCGCTGCGTCGGTGCCAAAGGTAAGACAAACACACTCAACCTTTTCCTTAAAACTTGACCACAACACACAGCGCAGTGTTGTCCCCGCGGTGCTTTACCTTTACTTTCCATTCCATTACCAGACACACCACGGCATAAAAAAAAACACCCAATCTGCTGAATAACAGCGCGGCATGAAGACCCACCCTGTGTGTGTGTGTATGTGTGTGTGTGTGTGAGCATGTGCAGGGGAGCTCTAATTCTCTAATAAGGTGGGATTGTGTAAGTGGCGAACGTGTGAATAGATGGGTGGTACGTTCAGTTGCAGCTGGTTGGAGAAAATGTCTTATTAGATGACGGCTGAATGGAAAATCGATTGACCCGCTCGTCGTGTCCAGCAGCTGTTCTGAAGACTAACTAGTTGACCCAGAGAGGGAGGAGTGAAAAAAAAAAAAAAAGAGAGTGCAATGGGAAAAATGGAGGAACCAGAGAGAGAGGTATGATTCAAACAAAGAATAAACAAAACTGTGGGAAAGAAGCCATCGCCGTGGCAAAGGAGGAGAGCGTTCATTTTCCCATAAGGGTTTTTATAGTGATTTAAACTGTGCCTGCTTGTTTTCTCATTTCAAGTGGACAGCTACCGTTAAAAGCTTTAATTTGAACAGTATTAACCCTTATGCATCCATTTCTGTCTCTGTGTAGCACATTTCAAACCAACTCTAGCCCTTTGCATTGCATCTGTTCTTTCAGCACAAACACTGCTATGAGTCTGACAAATTATAATCTGCAGGGAAGCAAAGATATATGAAATAACACTTGGGTTATGTACCAATATAGCAGAAACATGTAAGAATTGAAACTATAATTCAGTCTATTTACATGCTGAGGGATTTTATTCCAACTACTTTTTTTCTCTAAATTATGAATTATGGGTAAATATTGACAATTCTTTCTTTCAAAAAATGTTGTATGATCTGCAGACTGTGTGAGGAAGCAGCACTTTAAACTGATTTCCTCAGCTTGCCTGTAAAGTTATTGTTACTGTAAATAAACCAGCGACCACAGACAGACTCCAGAGAGTTAAAACCACAGAGCAGTGAGGAGGTGTGTGTGTGTGTGTGTGTGTGTGTGTGTGTGTGTGTGTGTGTGTATACCTTTAGGGCAGGTTTTGCAGCAGTGCCCCGGCAGGAGGATTGGATCATCACAGTTCGGGTCCGGACAGTCCTGTTTGATGTTCTTACAGTTGACCTTCCCGAACACCTTCCCACGGCGACTCTTTTGCTGCACGAGGCGAGAGGAACAGGTTGCGTCATACAACAGATTCACAACCCCTTGTGTACGTAGAAAAGAGAGAGAGAGAGAGAGAGAGAGAGAGACTGAGATAAAAACTCACAGGTTCGCAGTGGCACTGGACACAGTGCATGACGCCAAACGGCTCCCCCAGATCTGGGTGCCATGTGTCCTCCAGGGAGTAGAACCGACCTCCAAATGAGCATCCTGCAACACAAACACACGGTCTCGATTAGAAACTGAGTTAAATGACATGATTACATGCGAGGTTTTGCCCTTTTAAATGACGCTTGAATTAATTAAGAAGACTTCAGTTTCAGAAGAGGGCTTTTTCTTTCTTTCTTTTTTTTTCACTTACATAAAGTTCCTGATATTTAAAAGTGAAACTCCCTGACTTTTATTAAGTGTCAGATTCCAGCATGACAAACTACACAGACTGGACCACTGTACCAACTTTAAATATTTTTCAACAAATAAATCTCGCACAGCTCACTGCCCTGGCATTTTGGAGGCGACCGAAACTCCCTGGATGCCTCATGAGTTTTGGGACTCAACCTTGCATCCTGTCTCATCTTAATGATCCATGAGCAAGCGCGGGGAGACGTTCAATTTTCCACTGAAAGATTATCAAGAGATTCCCAGAAATGCACACAATGTAGGCCAAAACCTTGTAAAAGAGATTTTCAGATGTCATTTCATAAAAATAAAAAAAAATACTGCCTGAAAAAAAACAGTAGGACAGTTACCTACTTAATTATAGTCACTGTTTCACTTCAGGAGTGGAGTCATAACTATAGAAAATAAAACACATCACTTTTCTATTGTGTAGGGAGTGCATTGTATATTGATGTTACAGGACATAAAAATAGTTTTTAGTGTTATTATTACTATACTACAATTATAATTGAGTGTTAGTCACGCTGAGTTACTACAGGGATATTATAGTGGGGTTTTTTTTTTTTTTTTTGGTCAGGATAAGTGGCTGTAAGAAGTGTGTGTGGTCTGAAACGTGATGTTACCCCTCTCCAACTGCACTGGAGCTGAAAACCTTTTTGCCTCTCTCGCTGCTACCAACCTGGTTCACATTATTCTTTCATTACAGTGACTACACAACTTTAAACAGTCCAGTCCGGTTAAAGGGAGCCAAACTGTGAGCCGCTCGCTTTGCCTGCCACTTCTGTCTCTGCTGAAATAAATCATCTCGGAGGAGCCAATGCTTGTAATGGAAAGTCGATTGATTACAGTTTCCAGCGAGTGAATTACACGTTGAGAGGCTGCAGTGGTTATAACCGTGGAGTTCCCACAGTTTTGAACTCCAAGAGTAGTTACCTTGTAAAAACCGCAATGAGCTTTGTACGTAGGGGCTTTTTTCACACATGAATCAAATGGCATTCACTGCGGTTATGACTCAGATGTTTGCCGCTAGTTAACACATGAGCAACCCAGGCGCTGAGGAACATTTTCGTGTATACATGGAAATTCAGGGAAATTGGCTGTGCATAGTGGGGGAAGTTAAAAGCACCATTTTTTATTAAACTCAATTTTGTATGACAAATATTTAAAAAAAAATATTAACCACTAGGACTATTAAGCCGCTTCACAGTCGCATGCAGCTTTACAGAGAGCTGAACTCAGGAGACTAGAGTTCATGACCTGCAGCGCAGAATCCCATACATCATGGAGGCAATTTATAGTTTTCTTGTTTGTTTAAGCATAAAATATGAATACAACATATCCATACTACTTCTGATAACAGTAGTAGTGTCTTCACTTCAATTCGGCGTTATTGTTAGGTTTTAAAAAGCATTAATTTAAATAAAATCTGGACTTTTTAAAGTGATAATTCGCTAGCGCTCGCTACTGCCTCCCTTTGGCGTGTCGGGTCAAATGCAGGGATATGCATGTTTAAAGTTTGAAATTATTGGTAAAAGTAAGTTGCTTGCTGTGTTGGATAGTAGCCGAATTGAATACCGGCTTCTATTAATTCATTATAAATATGTAGTTACTTTAAAGTCACAAAGACAACATACCCAGGACTTGTTCCATCAGAAATGACGCTTTCATGAACGGAGTTTCGCTACCGTCATGTGCTTCTTCTACTGGGCTATAACATCAAATATGAAACGTTTGTAGCTATAAGAAAAGACAGTTGTAATGATTAATTATCTTACCCGACAAGCCTTTGAAGGGCAGCGGCTCTCTCTCTGACTGGATGGGCAGAGCGGGGGACTTGAGCCGCGAGGCCGCTCCGGTGTGCAGCCACGCGCAGCTCAGGACGCACAGCAAGGAGCGGAGCGCGCGCGGAACCAGCATCCCAATCCTTCCCTCTCTTTCCGTCTCTCCGCGAAATATTTCCCTCAGACCTCCGCGTTGCGACTGTTTTCAAGAAGCCACTGTCGACTCGGAGCGAGTGGTTGAACAACTTAACAAGAAAAAAATGTGAAGTTTCTTCCTTATATCCAAGTGTCCGATGTCATTTGACTGAAAGCTTTGAATCATCCGAGTTTCAGTCTGGCAGAGGTTTCACGAACCGTTTGTGTGTGTGTGTATGTGTATGTGTGTGTGTCCTCAGCACCAACAGCCTCCTCAGAGTCCCGTCCCTCTCTGCTTTATAGCCCCGTTTTCCCTGACAGCTTGAAGCAGCCACCGGCCTGGAGGAGGAGGGG